>NW_026596092.1:151625-189466 GCF_907164565.1 Psammomys obesus | reverse complement strand
ACACACCACAATAGTCTGAGTTCATTTAGCGTTACTTGTAGGTACATGTGTTTAGAGTTGACCACTTGGGATTGAATATACTATGGAGTGCTTATCTCTGGAGAAGACTGATTCTCCTCCCAGAATCCATTAATTGACTGTAAGTCTTCCTCTAAGGCTAGGCCTTGTGAGCGTTCTCCCATTCATGTGGGCATGTCTACTGCTATTGCCATTCTCCTGGTTTTGTTTTAGTGATCATATTGTTGAGATTTTGTGGATCTTTGTCTTCGTCTTAAAAGGATCAATGTAGGTATAATGGAAGGCTGACTGGGTGGTGACTGTCAACAGAATTGGGTATAAATTAACTGGATTAATACGTGATTTAAGTGGTAATTGAGATAATGATGCAGGAAGGGTTTGAGGATAGGAGGGCAGGGAAAGGAGGAAGTACATGAGGATAAATAACACTAAAGAATTTTGAAAGAATTACTACAGCTGAGCAGTATTCCATTGGTAAATGTACCACATTTTCTTTATCCATTCTTTGGCTGAGGGGTTTTTAGGTTGTTTCCAGTTTCTGGCTATCTCTAATAAAGCTGCCACGAACGTGGCAAGTACCCTGGTTGTATGGTGGAGCATCTTCTTGGTATACGCTCAGGAGTGGTATAGCTGGGTGGTGAGGTAGAATTATTACCAATTCTCTGAGAAACCACCAGATTGATTTCCAAAGGGGTTGTACAAGTTTGCACTCCAACCAGAACGGAGGAGCATTTCCCTTTCTCTACAACATCACCAGTGTGTGCTGTCTCTTGAGTTTTTGACCTTCCTGACAGGTGTAAATGTCATATATGTCTATCATTTGGTTAGCTAGGATTACAGCAAGATATTTTATCTATCTATCTATCTATCTATCTATCTATCTATCTATCTATCTATCTATCTATCTATCTATCTATCTATTTTTGTATTTGTGTCTGTGGCTATTTTGAAGAGTATTTTCCCCCTTATTTCTCTCTCAGCCCATTTGTCATTTTATACAGGAGGGCTACTGATCTTTTTGAGTTAATTTTGTATCCAGACACTTTGCTGAAGGTGTTTATTAGCTGTAGGGTTTCCCTGGTAGAATTTTTGGGGTCACTTATGTATACTATCATACCATCTGCAAATAGTGATACTTTTGACTTCTTTCTTCCTTTGTAATTTGTATCCCCTTCATCTCCTTTATTTGTCTTATTGCTCTAGCTGGAACTTCAAGTACTATATTGAAGAGATAAGGAGAGAGTGGGAAGATTTGTCTTGTCCCTGATTTCAGGGGAATTGGTTTAAGTTTCTCTCCATTTAGTATGAGGTTGGTTATAGGCTTGTTGTATATTGCCTTTATGATGGTTAGTATGTACCTTATATTCCTGATCTCTCCAAGACATTACATAAGAACGTGTGTTGAATTTTGTCAAATGTTTTTTCAACATCTAAGGTGATGATCGTGTGCTTTTCCAGCCCTTTACTCTGAAGTAATGTTTATCTTTGTTGATGAGGTGTGCTTCTCATATGCAAGCAGAAAGATGGAACCTGGTTTTGCCTCCATTCTGTTTGCCTATGTGTTTTAATTGGGGAGTTGAAATCTATTGATATTGAGAGATGTTAATGACCAATGTTAATTCTTGTTATTTTTGACATTGTTGTTGGTAGTGTGTGTGTGTGTGTGTGTGTGGTTTTCTTGTTTTGGTTTTGTTGCAGTGAAGTTACTTATATCCTGTGTTTTCTTGGGTGTAGTTAACATCCTTGGAAATTCCTTTCTAGTGTCTTCTGTAGCAATGAATTTGTACATTGATATTGTTTAAATTTGGTTTTGTTATGGAACATTTTGTTTTCTTCATCTATACTGATTGAAAGTTTTGCTGGGTATAGTAGTCTGACATCTGTGGTCTCTTAGTGTTTGCAAGACATCTGCCAAAGTCCTTCCTTCCAGCTTTTAGTGTCTCTGTTGAGAAGTGGTGTAATTCTGATAGGTATGCCTTTATCTTTTACTTAGCCTTTTTCCCTTGTAGCTTTTAATATTTTTTCTTTGTTCTGTACATTTAGTGTCTTGATTATTATGTGTTAGGAGAATTTTTTTTTCTGGTCTAATCTATTTGGTATTCTGTAAGCTTAGTGTATGTTTATGGGCATTTCTTTCTTTTGGTTGGGGAATTTTTCTTCTGTAATTTTGTTGAAAATATTTTCTGGTTCTTGGAGCTGAGGATCTTCTCTTTCTTCTATTCCTATTATTCTTAGGTTTTGTCTTTTCATAGAGTCTCCATTTTCTTGGATGTTTTGTGTCAGGAATTTTAAAATTTAACATTTTCTTTAACTGATGTGTCGAAGTTTTCAATTGTATCTTCTACATCTGTGGTTCTTTCCTCCATCTCTTGTATTGTGTTGGTGATGATTATATTGTAGTTCTTGTTCTTTTCCCTAAGTTTTTCAACTCCAGGATTCCTTCAGTTTGTATTTTCTTATTGTTTCTATTTCCATTTTCAGGCCCTGAACTTTTTTTATTCCTTTCCTTCACCTTTTTCTTTAAGGGATTTATTCATTTCTCTTTAAAGGTCTTTATCATCTTCATTATACTAGGTTTAAGGTTGTTTTTCTGGTGTTTCACCTATGTTAGGGCTTGCTGTAGTAGGATAGCTGGGTTCTGATAGAGCCATATTGCCCTGGTTCTTGTCAATTGTGTTCTCATGTTGGTCTTTAGCCATCTGGTTGTCAGTGGCTGGGTGTTCTTGGTGCCCACTGGACTCCTCAGAAAAACAGGTAGAGCTCTGGGCCAGAGGCTGGAAGTTCCTGGGAACTGGAAACAATCCTCAAAAAAGCAGGCAGGATTAGGGTCTGGAGGCTGGAACTGGGTTTCTCTGGGGCCTGGCAAGCCTTCTTGCGAAGTCAGGTAGATCCATGGGCCAAAGGCTAGAACCGGATGTCCCTGGAGCTGAGCAGGCCTCCTTGAGAAGGAGGGTAGAACCATGGACCTGAAGGCTGGAACTGGATTTCTCTGGGGCCTGGGAAGCTCCCTTGGGAAGGCGGGTAGCTGTGGGCCAGAGGCTGGAACTCAAGGAATAGCCCACAGCTCTTTTCTGGGGGTTGTGTCTCAGCTGGACCCACAGGCAGGCGATTGGGGTGGGGGTGGGGCCTAACCTGGATTATTCTAAGGCCCTGTAGGTAGGGCCATGAGCCAGAGGTTGGATGTTCTTGCATGAATGAATTCTTTACTGACAGACTCTATGGCCTGCTCTCTGATTCATAGATAGCCATTATTTTTCATCTCCTCACATTCTAGAAGTAAGGTATCTCTTGGGATGTATTTTAAAAGGTCACTAATTTCAGCCCTGTGTGTGTTAGCCTCACAGCCTATAACTTGCTATGGTCTCAATTTCCCATCAAAAGTCATGTTGAAAGTTAACTGTCACTGTAAAGTGTTAATAGATACAGCCTTTAAGAAATGATTGGGCCATGAGGTTCTGCCCTCATGAATACATTCATGTACTTATGGGTACATTTGTCATTATAGGAGTTAATGCATTATGAAAGTGAGATCTCTACTGCTTATTTGCTCTCTCTTACTATATGATAGCCATGTCAAGATACAGTACAAAGGCTTACACTGTATGCCAAGCAGATTCCAGAACAGTCCTCATGAACTTCAAGAACTATAATTTAAATAAATCTCTTTTCTTTATCATTTATGTTATTTAACTGTATAATAGACAGAAGCAAATGACATAGAAAATACTCTAAAACATTTCTATACATTTCTTGACTGGCAAGGCCATCATGTTGGAAGTTAGGATAAAGTATGAATTCTTCTAGTTACAAATTTCAGGCCATAACTTTCACTCTGTTGAAGTTCATTTTTTCGTTATTTCCCTCAAACTACACCATCTTCAAGCCCAGAAAGTACTAGTAATTTTTCCTATATTCCAGCTCTACTGACCTCTCATTTATTTTAGATTACTTATTGGATACACCACATTTGGTACAAATATTCCATTCATCCCATTGAAACTTGGTTTGTTTGAAGTGTAGTATTTTTAGTTATATTCGAAGTTACTGTTACTTATCACATGAATTAGTATAAGTGTATTAAATTATTGATTCTTTGTACTTGTTTATATACTCTTTCATGTATAATGTACTGTCTTCTACATTGCACATGGTTAGAAAATGGTTGGATTCCAGCCCACTGTCATTATAACAATGCAGCATCTTTATACAAGAAGAGCAGTAGACTAGCTAAATTGATGGAAAGAATAGTTCAGTCAGCCATCCATCATATTTGAGTCCTTTTACAAGATAAATGAGCACACCCAGGAATAGACTGAGAAACATTGCCTGTCATTCACAAAGGTGAATTTTTATTCTTCCCAAATATAAACAGCTAAACTAAAGCTAATTTCAGTGTTTCATTAAGTATTGTTCAAAGTCTACTTCACTGCTTGTTATAAACCATGAAAAGACTACTTTGTCCAGAGTCAAGAAGGTATGGAGTATTTTAGAAAGGCAACTTTTCAACTTTTCAACCTCACAAATAGCTATTCATAGCTGGGTACTCACTCTCTGGGGCTGTGCATATTGATTTTACATAAAGTTTACCATTTTGAAAAGATTTTAAAAAGTTTTTGAACTCTCTGTTTTGCTCTTCTCTCTCTCTCTCTCTCTCTCTCTCTCTCTCTCTGTGTGTGTATGTGTGTGTGTGTGTGTGTATGTGCATGATAGCTCAGGTGACTATGGAGGCCAGAAGAGAGTGCTATGTCCCCTGGAACTGGAGATACCAACAGTTGTGAGTCATTCAGCATGGGCACTGGGAATCCAACCTGGGTCCTTTTATAAGGCTCTTTCCTTTCAAAAATTTGTTTCTGAAAAAACAGATTTTTTTGTTCTTATATAACAATATGTTTTTTTTCTTATATAGAAACAATTGCTATAAATTTCCATTCTATCTTGAAACCATACTATTGTGCCTGTCATTCCTTCTTCATTTTCAAGAATAATTGTTTAAAGTATGGGTTATTATGTAAATGTTTCACTGCATATTAAATAGTTAAAATGCCCAGCAGTGAAAAAATAATCCAGAGCACTGCATGACTTAATATTTAATGTATCAAATAGCCAATAGTACACTGAAAGTGAGAATGAAGAAGCCCTTTTCCCAGCAGCTCATATCATATCATATCATATCATATCATATCATATCATATCAATCTACCTATATATATATATATCCTACCTATTGTGATACACTGGTATTTCAGGCAAGTTTGAGAAGTATGTTAAATTGGAATTAATGGATATTTAAAAGTGGAGCCAATTAAATATGAAGGAAGAATCCATGGTCGTGATTATGCTATGCATCTTATAGGAAGTGTGCCTTGCTTTAAATAAAGCTGATCTGTCACTGAAGTGTTAGTTTATTTAAATCATTTCTAGTAAGGATTCTAACAGAATGTGAACAGCCAGAGACATGAGAAATAACACTGGCCTAAGTGTGTGCTGTGAATTTTTACACTTCCTATTAAGTATTGGATCAATGAGTAGAATATTCTAAAACATGTTTATTTGCTTTAATACGAGAAAAATCACAGAACAACTGTAGTCCATATTATTGCTGGAAAACCATGTGTCCATCTAGGGAGAGAGTGAAAAATGGAAGAACAGAAAGACTTGAATGTAAGTTATTATCCTTTAAAAGACAACTGAATTTATGAAAATAGCTTGATCCCCTAGAGACCTTATAAATTAAATATATGCATACATGCATGTAGACATATATTGAGAGAGAAGGAGAAAGAGAGAGAGAATTGGCTTACAAACACTGTTGGCCTACATGATAAACCAAAAAAGAAATAGAAATAAAGTATGCTTCTATTTCTCCAATGACTTTCATAGTCCCTTTTGTTTTACTTGATTTTTTATTGATATGTATTTATTTTCTCAGTAATTGGTTATATAACTACATTTTCATTCCAATATATCATATACTTTGTAATATTTAACTACGTATACCCTCCCCTTTCTTCAAGATTCCCCCTTTCATTAGTACATTATGTTTCTCCAAATAGGTATAATTAATTTATGTATGTATGTATGTATGTATGTATCTATCTATCTATCTTTAGATATGCCACTTCTGTGCATGCATGTGTACTTATGCACATACATGTATAATCCAGGACAAATATACAACAAATAATTTGATATTTATCTTTATAAGATTGGCTTAATTTAGCTTAATAAGATAAACTTCAGTTCTATCCATTTTCCTGCAAAGGCATTTTTTCCCATTAATTTTTATAGCTAAATAAAACTCTATTGTATATAAGCATTATATTTCATTTATCCACAAATTTGTTAATAGGCATTTAGGTTTGTCTTGTAACTTGGCTTTTCTGGCTAGTTTTATGTCAACCTGATACAAGCTAAAGTCATCTAAGAGGAGGGAACCTCAACTGTCAGAGTGCCTCTGTAAGATTAAGCTGTAGGCAGAGAAGATTGATGGAAGAGTGTCCTGCCCAGCTTAAAATCAGGAATAGTGATATCTCCAGAAGATCTTTTATTGTATAGGGTTGTTTTAGTTATTCTGGGTTTTTCCTTTTAATAAATTTTCATTTTTTGTATTAATTACAGTTTATTTACTTTGTATCCCAGCTTTAGCCCCCTCCCTCATTCCCACCCAATCCCACTCTCCCTCCCTCTTCTTCACCTATGCTCTTCCCCCATCCACTGATAGCGGAAGTCCTCCTCCCCTTCCATCTGATCCTAGCTTATCTCTTTAGGACTGGCTACAATGTCCTCCTCTGTGGCCTATCAAGGCTGCTCCTCCCTCATGGGTGGGGAAGTCAAAGAGCCAGCCACTGAGCTCCTATCAGAGACAGTCCCTGTTACCCTTATTAGGGAACCCACTTGAATACTGAACTGCCATAGCTCCATCCAAGCAAGGGTAGGTTTTTCCTTTTCTACATGAAGCTGAGAATGGTTCTTTCTAGGTCTATAAAGAATTATTTTGGTATTTTGGTTAGAATTGCATTGAAGTTGTAGATTGATTTTGGTAAGATGGCTATTTTTACTGTTAATCCTACTGATCCATGAGCATTGGCGATTTTTCCATCTTCTAATATTTTCTTTAGTTTCTTTCCTCAGAGACTTCAAGTTCTTGTCATACAGGTCTTTGACTTTCTTGGTTAGAGTTACTCCAAGATACTTATATATTATATATTATTTGTGGCTATTGTGAAGGGTGTTGTTTCCCTAATTCCTTTCTCAGCTCATTTGTAATTTGTATATTGGAGGCCTACTGATGTTTTTGAGTTAACTTTGTATCCAGCCACTTTGTTGAAGGTCTTTTTCAGCTTAGGAGTTTACTGGTAGAAATTTTTGGCTTACTTAGGTATAGTATCATATCATCTGCAAATAGTGATACTTTGACTTCTCCCTTTTCTCTTGATCTACTTTAGTTGTCTTATTGCTATGGCTAGGACTTCAAGTACTATATTGAAGAGATATGGAGAGTGGGTAGCCTTGTTTTGTCCCTGAATTCAGTAGAATCTCCATTTAATTTGATGTTGGAGATAAACTTACTGTATATTGCCTTTATTATGTTTAGGTATGTGCGTTGTATCCCTGAACTATCCAAGACTTTTTTCATGAAGGGATTTTTTCAAATATTTTTTCGGCATATAATGAGATGATCAATTTTTTTTTCAGTTTGTTTATATGGTAGATTACATTGATGGATTTTTGTATATTGAACTACCCCTACATGCCAGGGATGAAGCCTACTTCATGATCATTGTGAATGATATTTTTGATGTATTCTTAGATTCAGTTTGCAAGTATTTATTGAGTAGTTTTGCATCAATGTTCATAAGGGAAATTTATATGAAGTCCTTTTTTTGTTGTTTACTTGTGTGGTTTAAGTATCAGGGTAACTATGGCCTAACAGAATAAGTTTGATGTTTCTTCATTTCTATTTTGTGGAATAGCTTGAGTAGTATTGGTATTGACTCTTCTTTGAAAGTTTGGTAGAATTTTGTGCTGAAACCATCTGGCCCTGGCTTTTTCTGGATGACAGACTGTTAATGACTGCTTCTTTTTCCTTAGGATTTATGGAACTGTTTAACTTGTTTACCCAATCTTGATTTAACTTTGGTAAGTGGAAGGTACCAAGATAATTATCCATTTCATTCATATTATCCAATTTTGTGGAGTACAGGCTTTTGAATTAAGACCTACTGATTCTTTGTTTCTGTTGCTATATCCTCCTTTTCATTTATGATTTTGTTAATTTTGGTTCTCCGCTCTATCTTTCAGTTAGTTTGGCTACGTGTTTGTCTATTTTGTTGATTTTCTCAAAAAATAGCTTTTGGTTTTGTTGATTATTTGCATCGTTCTCTTTGATTCTAACTTTTTGATTTAAGCCCCAAATTTCATTATTTCCTGCTGTCTACTCTTGGGTGTGTTTGCTTCCTCTTTTTTTTTTTTTTCCTAGAGATTTCAGGTGAGCTGTTAAGTTGCTAATATGAGCTCTCTCCAATTTCTTTATGAAGGCATTTAGTGCTATGAACTTTCTTCTCAGCACTGCTTTCATTGTGTCTCACAAGTTTGGGTATGTTATACCTTCATTTTCAGTGAAGTTTAGGAAATCTTTAATTTTTTTCCTTTATTTCATCCCTAGTGGTCGTTGAGTAGGGAGATGCTCAGTTTTTTGTTTTTTTTGTTTTTTTTTCATTTCTACTGTTTGTTGAAATCCAGTTTTAATTCATGGTCATCTGATAAGATATAATGGGTTAATTCAAGTTTCTTGTATTGGTTGAGGTTTGCTTTGTGATGGACTCTATGGCCAATTTTGGAGAATGTTCCATGAGGTGCTGAAGAGAAAGTGTATTCTTATATGCTTGGGTGAAATGTTTTGTAGATATCAATTAGGTCCATTTGGTTCATAACCTCTCTTAATTTTATTATTTCTCTATTAAGTTTCTGTCTCAATGATCTGTACATTGGTGAGGGAGGGGTGTTGATGTCTCCCTCTATTTATGTGTAGGGATTGATGTGTGTTTTAAGCTTTCATAATGTTTCTTTTACAAATGTGGGTGCCCTTGTATTGGGGACATAGATGTTTATAATTTTCTTTTATGATTTTGTTGAAATATTTTCAGGTTCTTGGAGCTGGGATTCTTCTTTTTCTTCTATTCCTATTACTCTTAGGTTTCAACTTTTTATCACATCCTTGATTTATCGGATGTTTTGTGTTAGGAAGTTTTTAGATTGAATATTTTCTTTGTTAGATATACCAGTTTCTTCAATTGCATTTTCTGCACCCAAGATCTTCTCCTCCATCTCTTGTATTCTGTTGGTGATGCTTAACTCTGTAGCACCTAATATTTTCCTAAGTTTTCCATTTCCAGGATTTTCTCTGCTTGTTTTTTTTTTAATTGAATATATTTACATTTTCAGGTCTTGAACCCTTTTATTCATTTCCTACACATGTTTGATTGTATTTTTCTGTATGTCCTTGAATGCCTCTACTGGTTTGACTGTGTATTCTTGTATTTCTTTGAGGTATTTATTTGTTTCCTCTTTAAAGGCATCTATTTAATTGTATTTCTCTGTATTTCTTTGAGTAATTTATTTGTTTCTGTTTAAAGTCCTCTAACAGCTTCATAAGCATATATTTAAGGTCATTTTCCTGAGTTTCAGCTGCATTAGGGTATTCAGTGGTTGTTGCATTTACTGGTGAAGCCATATTGGCCTGGTTCTTATGCTGGTGTTTAGCCATCTGTTTGCTGCTGGCGTTGGCTGGTATTTCCTGGAGCCAGCTGGATTTTCAGGCATCCAGGAGAAGCCCTGCCTGGGTTGTGTGCTGGGGGCTGGATCTCTGCCATACACCCACAGCTTTTCTCTTCTGCTTGTATCCCAGTTGGACCTATAGGAAGGGGGAGTAAGGTGTAGTATTTATCTTGTGTGAACCCTAGGTCCAGTGGGTCTCCTCAGGGCAGGTGATAGAGCTGTGAATTGTAGGTTGGATCTGAGTGTCTCTGGAATCTGAAAGGCACTGGTTGATCATATGTCCCTTAGGTCTAGGAGTCATCCACAAGGGCATGGGGCTGTGCCTCCCTAGCTCCTGGGATGCCTCCTTTTGTTTGGGAAGCACAGATGGTGGCATTTTGGTGTCCACAGCCAGGCTACATGCTTGGTCTGCAGTCTCTGTTCCCCTGCTTCTCAGTTAGCGTGCACTCTGTGTGCCACCATCTTGGAGTTCAAATAATATTTTAAATGGGTTGTTGAATTCCATTCAAAATTATTTTACTAAAAAATTTTGCAATTATTTTCCTTAGGGAGATTTCTTTGTTTGCTCTTATCTGGTGTTAATATCAGGATAACACTGGCCTCACAAACTGAATGTAGTACTATTTTTCCCTTTCTAATTTATCCATAAATGAAAGGCCTTCTTTTAAGGAACATTTGAACTCTTTAAAGGTCTTGTAGAATTCAACTCTGAATTCATTTGGATCTGGACCTGGCTTTTTGTTGCTCTTGTTTTTGCCCCAACAGAGTCTCACTCTATAGACCTGAGTGGCTTGGCCTCAGACTCACAGATACCTACCCGCCTCTGTCTCCCAATTCCTGTTATTAAAGTTACCTATTGCAAGCATATGCATATCCTGTTACTGTGGTCATTACTGTAGTTCATAGTGTTCACAGAGACTTTTGATAACTTTTTACTCCTTTACCCAGAAGACTTCATATAATTATGATACTATGAAAGCTAGGTACCAGGGAAGAAGTGTCATGGTCAATCCCAACTTAACTTCTTTGTATCTTATTACCAAAGTGTGTTGTGCCTTCAGCAATAGGTCTTACAATCAAATTTTCTTCATTTCTAGCTAGTATACAGTATAATATATATGCCCACACATAATATATATGAAAATACAGTGTTAGTCAAGTATAAACAACCAACCTTTCAATCACATTGACTTTGGAAGAGTATAGTAACAAAATAGTACTATGTACACTAATATGTTAGTTACTGAAGACAGGAATAAAAAATAACATAAGCATAGTAAGATGAAGTATTCCTGTTGAACAGCTGAGTAAACAGGAGAAACAAGAACATAAAGACAATAGATAGGAGGAGGAGGAGGAGGAGAAGGAGGCGAAAGAAGAAGAAAAGAGAGCTGGTAACTCCTACATGAAAGTAGAGATTGTGGGGCTGGAGAGATTGTTCAATGGTTAAGAGCACTGGATGCTTTCTAGAGGAACTGGGTTCAATTCCCAGCACCCACGTGGTGGCAGCTCACAACTGTCTGCAACTCCAGTTCTGGGGGAGCTGGTGCCCTCACACAGACATCAGACAGACAAAACACCAATGCACATAAAATAAAAGTAAATAATTTTAAAAAGCTAACTTGCCGAGCTCAGTCTATTGTTTGGCTGCAGGTCTCTGCATTTGTTTACATCAGCTGCTGGATGGAGCTTCTTAGAAGACAATTATGCTAGGCTCCTGTCTGCAAGCATAGCAGACTATCACTAATAGTGTCAGGGTTGGCTCTCTCCCATGGCGTGGGTCTCAAGTTGGGTCAGTTGCTGGTTACCTCAATTTCTGCTCCATCTTTATTTCTACACTTCCTGTAGGCAAAATAAATTTTGGGTCAAAGGTTTTATGGGTGCGGTTGTGTTCCCCTCCCTCCACTGAAAGTCTCACCTGGCTACAGTAGGTGGTGAGTTTAGGCTCCATTTCCCCTGCTGTGCCAGAGTGTTTTGATACTCTTTGGGAACTTCTCCTCTGAGAAGGAGAGAGTGATATTGGGGGAAGGAGCCTGAGGGTATGACTGGGAGGAGAGGAGGGGAGGAGCTGGAATCAGGCTGAAAATTGATTAAATAAATAAATAAATGAAAAAAAAAACTAACTTAAAAAGTAACAATTGACTACAAAGAGGAGAAAGAAAGCTCTCTGCCAACCTGTAGCAATCACAGCAACAAAAAGAAAAACCTACACCCAAAAGCCAAAGCCGGGGAACTTTTTTTTTTTTTTTTTTTTTTTTGTTTGTTTGTTTGTTTTTTTTTGTTTCTGTCTCAACGGAGACCCAGGGAAACAATTTCTTAGGGAAGAGAGATGCAAAGTACATTTGGAAACATACAAAGAAGATCAAAGTAGGAATAAATTCTAATGTATTGTTAAGTTGCTTTCAAAATAATATTAGCATATGGAATAAATCTCTCATTTTCTCTTGAAAGGAATTAACTTTCATGAACGCGTGGATTCAGATTCTGTATATGTGGAAGGGGTCTTAGCGAGTGGAGAGCCAAGACACTGAGGTCTTTCTTAAAGTAGGATATTTCAGTGTTCCATTGCCACAGATGTGTGTGTTAGGAAATACCGTCTTGTAGTAATTTTGAAGTAAAACCTAAATATATTTCAGCAAAATGATAAGGTATTGTCAGAACAATTTGTCATTTTCATTTGTACCCTAGGACACTCCAGAGGTTCTTTTCAAAGTGGCCTAAGTTTTATGGTGTAAGTGAGATAGTTTACATTCAGTGTGATTATTTTTTTATTTTGACTATATATTTCTAATGTTCTGAATAAAGTATTTAATTATTAAGATCTTTGTCAACATTCTGCATTTGAGAAAGAAGTAGATGGGCAAGAGTCGGAGTGAAGAACTACCCACAGCAGGTGGAGCCTATCATGTGTGGTCATGGGCAATGTTCAGGTCCCGATGCTGGAAAGTAAATTGTACTACCTGTCGTTGGCAGTCTATTCATATTTACTCAGCTATGGAAGCTAACAACAGGCACACATAATAATTTTTACAGGAGCGTGGATGACTGAAAGGTAGCAAGGCTAATCTTAAAGCTTACTCTAGCATTGTTGACAATTGATAACAGTACATCACTTGAGTACCCTAAACGCTCTGCAGACAGCTAGGCCACAGAACAGCGCCTCTCCCCTAGCAACTGTTTATCGCTTATATAACTTCATGCAGAAGCTGTATGCATCTTACCTTTCCTGAGCCTTGAGAATCCTATGTCGTTTATATCTCATGAGATTTGTGTGTCACTTTCTTTCCTCAAAGAAAAGTACACTGTGTCAGAAACAAATACACTGTAGAAGATACTGTTGACAGAAAAGCAACAGAGAAATTAGAAAACAAATATAAGTAATGTCTCCATACTCCATCATTGCCAACCACCTATTTTTGTGCTCGCAAATCCTACCATTTGCCAACACCTGAACTTGCAAGATCTAGAATTGTGCATAGCACTATTTTACATCCATTCAAGTGCTGCGCACAGCCTGTAGTATTATTTAGTATCTATTCATACAACCAAACATTCACTTTTAATTGTATAATATTGCATTGGTTTCAACTTTGTAGAATTAAGCTTCTTACAGACAAGTGGTTTACCTTTTTATATACTTTGTGGTGAGAATTACATCTATATTATCACTCAAAAATTTTTTTAAATGGAAAAATGGATTAATGATGCAATTAATGAAGGAATATAAAAGTGTATTTTGATGTGCCAAATTTGGCAGTCTTTTCTAGTCTAGATGTAGATAAAATAGTATTTGAGACCTTTTATCCAAGCAAGGTGGTGTACTACCTACTTATGAACCGTATACATTATTCTATGCATACTATATATTATAGTTTGGATATGTAATAAATAAATGTCATATATTAGTCATACTCTGTATATTCTACCACATAATTATATGTATATAAAAACATAGTAAAAACACTTGTATCTCTTTTCCCCCTTAATTCCATTGTCAAAATGATCCAACATCCATTCATTCTACCTCCACCATAGGTTTGGAATCTGCCTCTTTCAGTCTAATGAAAATTATCTCATTAATCCTGATTCTAATTGCTTGTCCCTGAATTGCTTAAATTATATCCTTTTTGGTCCTGAATCAATCACTTTATTTAAGTTACCTTTTGTGAATTTTCCACATGAAACTTTCAAAAATTTAAGAAGCCATTCCTTTAATATTCACAGTGAGTTTCTATACTTGCATAACAATGTTGAAATTATTTCACACAGAAAACAAGAGGCCTGCTATTTTAAAAATCTCTCTTCTATTGTCTCCCAACTCTGAATATAGTTTTTAAGGCAATGTAAGCTTCTCTCTTTCTCAACTACCACTGAGGATTCTATTGCTTCTATCTAAATTAAAAAAAAAGTAAATAAAATATGAGCTGGGTGTGGTGGCACACACTTCTAATCCTGATGCATGGAAAGCAAAGGTAAGTAGGTCTCTGTGAACTTGAGAATAGCCCAATCCATGTAGTGAGTTCTGGTTCAGTCAGGGTTACATAGTGAGACCCTGTCTCTAAAATATGATTTCTTACTTTTGGTCATATGTGTTAGATAATGTATGTGACTCAGATTTCTGGCAGACCTACAGATCTGTTAGCATCTAAAAGACAGAACTGAGGAAGTCCATATCTACTAAATCATTCTTCAACTAGTTAGCATTACCTTCTTATGTGATTTGCATATTGTGGTGTTTGTAGGATTTCACTTAAGTATTCTATAGGCTGAAGTAATAAAGTTTGGTATTACTGAGCTGACTTGACACCCCCACCCCAAGCTTCTGATTTTCTTTTTTCTTACTACATAAAGGAAAACCAGCTCACAAACGTTTTCTGGAGAATTTTCGATTCATTCATTTGAACCTTGGTGATTCAGGAAGAATATATCAGGACTTATGTAAAAGCATGGAATTATGTTTTACTGAGCAGGACTGAAAAGATTCTGTGGTAGAGAATAGATTGAACTCTGGGAGATCTGGTGATGAGCTTCAGAGAGTCAGCTGAGTATCTGGTATAAAGCAGAAACTTGAAAATTCTGTATATTTCACTTAAGTAAGAATGTAGAAATTTATAAGGATATAAAAATGGCAGATTATTCAAAACATATAAAAGCTAATATTTGACAGAAAAAAGTAAAAAATAAATATTAAGGAGAATTTGTTTCCTTTTAAAAACAAATTTTATGTAAAAAAAGATAGCACAGTGTTCCACATTATAAAACTCTTGAATTCTAATTGATTTCATGCAACAACTTGTTATTTCTCTTATCTCATTTTACCTAGAGTTGGTTTATATAAAGAAGGAGTTTTCTCTCCTGAAGCTTACATCATCATTTCTCTGTATCCCAGAAGCACATGCATATAAAAAAATCCTCAACAAAAAGGCACAGATCTCCAGGCACTCATATAAAATGAAGTAATGTTTATTTTTAAAATGCATAATATCCTGCATTCTTATTTTTCATTTCTATGTTACTTAAAAGACTATTACAGAGCTCTCTCTAAACAATTGTTATACTATATTACAGCAGGATTAACAACAAAAAGTCTGTAGTTTTTCAGAAGAGATGTAATTAAAAACGTAACATTGATCTTTAGCTGTTCATATCCACGGCTGTACCATCCTTGGATGTGGAGGTTTGATTCACTTGTGCAAGTTACTGCAGTAGATGGGTGGGCTTTGGAACCTTTTGAAACAGTTCTGAGGAAGCTGAAGCTGAGGTCTTGCTTGGTCCCTAACAAGATATGCAAACTCACCCATACACTTGTAATGAGTAAGACATGCATTTTCTCCCAACCTGAGTCTATATTTAAGCCTTTATATTGTAGAAAGAGCTTATTATAGCTAACAAAGAAGTACAAAGAAACACACACGAGATACACTAACAGCATATTGTTAGGAGAATGAACTTACTCATTAAAGATTGGAAATTGCTTACTAAATTAGAGTCACACTATTTTAGAAAATCATACTATACTTTAAAAAGTTTCGTAGAATACAATCCGGAAGGCAATAGTAACAACAACAACAACAACAAAGATTGTTTATAAGAAACAAAAGAAAAATGAGTTAATTAGGCCATATGACTCGTTTTACACAAATTCAATGATTCCTATGCAAAATATTGTCTTATAATAAATAATACAAGTTTAATTGAATTTTTAGAGACTGTGTCACTGAGTTTTATCATTTCAAAAGGAGGAAACTGAGGCCATAGCCAGTGAGATGCTCAGCAGCCTGAGGAACTTGCTGTGTAAGTCTGGCAACCTGAGTTCAACCCTCAGGATCTGTAAAGGTGGATGGAAAGAGTTAAATCCATAAGTCTGTCCTCTGACCTTCACACACACATCATGTGTGCACGTTAAAGCAGATGCTGAGACTCACAGCCAAACTTTGGGCAGAGAATAGGTAATCTCATGAAAGAAGGAGGAAACAGAAAGACCTGGAGGGGACTGTAGCTCCACAAGAAGAGAAACAGAACCAAAAAATCTGGGCACGAGGTCTTTTATGAGACTGATACTCCAACCAACGACCAATCATGGAGATAACCTAGAACCCCTGCACAGAGGTAGCCCATGGCAGCTCAGTCTCCAAGTGGGTGCCCTAATAAAGGGAATAGGGACTGTCTCTGACATGAACTCCTGGCTGGCTCTTTGATCAGCTCCCCTGGAGGAGGCAGACAGCTTTACCAGGCCACAGAGGAAGACAATGCAGCCAGTCCTGATGAGACCTTATAGGCTAGGGTCAAATGGAAGGGGAGAAGGACCATCCCTATCAGTGGACTGGGGAAGGGGGATGGGAGGAGAAGAGAGAGGGAGGGAGGGATTGGGAAGGGACTAGGGAGGGGGCTACAGCTTTGCTACAAAATGAATAAATTGTAATAAATAAAAATTCTAAAAAGCAATAAAACCATACACACAAACATGACAATAATAATAATAATAAATGAAAAAATTCTGTTCTGGAAATTCCAGGTTTATTTACACATATGGAGTTTATTAGTCCATTGGAGATCATAACCCATTTATAGTTATTCTGCTTATATTTAATCTTTTTTTTACAAATATTATTGAGATGACATTTTTTAACATATGTCAAAAACTATATTTGAGAGCAGTTGCATTGAATTCATGGCCTGTTTTTAGTCAATATACTGAATTATTTCACTGATCCAGTAATTATTATAACAGATATCACTACTAGACAAACTTGTGCAGTAAATATTTCTTTTTTTAATATTTAGCTGGCTGAGATATCATTCTATAATAGAAAGATATAATATGAAATTGGCACATACTGGCTTCCTTGACATTGTAACATATAATGCCAATAACAATTTCATTAGGAACTGAGCACTATATTTAGAATGGCTGGCTTCAAATAAAGGATTATGGAGATTGGAAATATAAGCAGTAAGTACCACAGCATCTGAATTTTTTACTCCCCATCAGTAGGAGCTGAAGACTTTCCAAATAGAGCTTAAGATGTTGTGGCTGTTTGGAGGCCAACCCAATAAAAAGCTTTTCAGTGCTTAATGCAGCAAGCTTAAGAAGGTTAATGTGACATTTCTCATTAGTCACTGTTTTCCTAAGTGTTATGTAGCCCTACTCTAACTGCTGCCTGAGGCAGCCTAAGGAAAAGACAACTCATTAGGCTAAAACCTTGCTATTGAGGTCACCACATAAACACCTAATGATGCAGAAACACACTGGAGATTCATTGACTGCGCAAACTTAGATGAGTTCTGTAGAAATGTTCCATCGGTGGCAGGGGAATTGCATCAACAATGCTGTAAGGGGACTGTATGTGGATGCTGAAACCTTCCTTTGTTCAGAGATGATCATAATTTCTAATTTTCTGAGTTAAAACAGAGGTCACAAAACATGTAAATGTCCCAGTCTTACAGAAAGAAGTCTGAACTATAAACTCTTTTTGTTTAGGGACATGTCTTTTATTTATTCTTGTCATGAGCACGAGGTAAGTACTCACTGAAGTTTCATTTCTGTTGCAGTAATGAATATCCTTCCAATGAATATGCATTACAACTTGGAATCATTAGGAATAGTTATTCTAATTTTATTGTATTTATATTTAATGCACCCTTATTTAGCATACTCTACAAATATTAATGCAAATTACTTAAGTCTCCATATTATATCTTTCTAAGTCCTTCTTCTCAGGATGTTTTGATCCTCATAATACATTATTATTTTTTTTTTTTTTTGGTTCGAGTTCAGAAGCTAGTACAGTTTCTTCCTTATTCTATCTACTTCATATTTTTTTTTCATATCATCAGATGTATTGATGATCCGCCTGACAAACTGAGAAGCTGTTTTTCAGCTAGCTAGCTGAGACTACCTTCAACATTAATTCAATATTTTATAAGTTGCTGCTCATGAGATAGTTTGAAAATATTCTGTAACTGTGTCTTTAAAGTCACATGAGTTTTGAAGAAGTTTTAGACACTAGCTGGGACATGTAAATAACAGGCTCTCAGAGCTATTCGATTATATGTACCAAAATTATTAGCAATGCATTGTTCCCTTTATACTTCTTCCATTTATATTATTGCTTACTTGTTCTTTTTTTTTAGCCAAAAAAATTTTTTATTTTATTTTTATTAATTACAGTTTATTCTAAAATCTAATTTTAAATCTAACTTTCTGCCAACTGTTCATTTAAACTATATTAACAATAACTACCTTTATTTTTTTTCCTTTTTTTTTATTAATTACACTTTATTCATTTTGTATCCCCCCATGAGCCCCTCCCTCCTCCCCTGCCGATCCCACCTTCCCTCCGCTTTCTGCATGCATGCCACTCCCCAAGTCCACTGATAGGGGAGGTTCTCCTCTTCTTTCTGATCTTAGTCTATCAGTTCTCATCAAAAGTGGCTGCATTGTCCTCTACTGTGGCCTGGTAAGGCTGCTCCCCCCTCAGGGGGAAGTGATCAACAAGCAGGCCAATCAGATTATGTCAGAAGCAGTCCCTCTTCCCATTACTATGTAACCCACTTGGACACTGAACTGCCATGGGCTACACCTGTGCAGGGGTTCCAGGTCATCTCCACGAATAGTCCTTGGTTGGAGTATGAGTCTCTGGGAAGTCCCCTGTGTTCAAATTATCTTGTTCTGTTGCTCTGCTTGTGGAGTTCCCGTCCCCTCCAGCTCTTACTATTTCCCACTTCTTACATAAAATTCCATTCACTCTGCCCATCAGTTGGCCATCAGGCTCAGCATCTGCTTTGACAGTCTATACTGCAGAAGCTTTCAGAGGCCCTCTGTGGCAGGTTTCAAGGTTGTTTCCTGTTTTCTTCTGGCTTTCAGAGGCCCTCTGTAGCGGGTTCCGAGGTTGTTTCCTATTTTCATTTTCTTCTGATGACCATCCTCTTTGCCTTTCAGGATGGGGACTGAAGAATGGATGCAGAAACTGTGGTACATCTATACAATGGAGTATTACTCAGCAATGAAAAATAAGGAAATCATGAAATTTGCAGGTAAATGGTGGGACCTGGAAAGGATCATCCTGAGTGAGTTGTCCCAGAAGCAAAAAGACACTCACGGTATATACTCACTCATATAAACATACAATATAGAATAAACCCACTAAAATCTGTACATCTAAAGAAACTAAGCAAGAGAGAGGACCCTAACTAAAATGCTTACTTGTTCTTATTGTGTGTTAGTTTCTTCCCTAACAGTTTTGTATTTTGTTGTAACAATGCTCTTAGGTTGATAATATCATAATGCCCATTGGAGAGATGAGAGAATGGAAGCAGAAATGTTTTAAATATTTAAAGTTCTTTTCCTGAATTAGAAGTAGACACTAAAGCAAAGTTTCAGTTCTAGGTTTGGCTGCACTTACACTATGTCACAGAACAGCCCAGAGAACCAGTGAAGTCATGTCTCATGAATACAGCGCATATTTGGTTGCTTTTTCTTGCTGTGACCAATATCTGACAAGAAACAATTTAATGGAGGAAGTAATATGGATTACACTTAGAGAGGCACTTCATCATGGTAATGAAGATGCAGTAGCAGTAAGGAAAACATAAAGAAAAAGACATTCAAGAAGCAGGAATGATCAGGAGACAAGTCTAAGCCATAAAACTCAGGGCCAACTCCAGTGATCCATTTCCTCCAGCAATGTTTCAACTTCTATAGGTTACACAGTCTTTCAAAAACTGTATAACTAAGGATTCAAACACATGAGGGTATGAGGAACATTTCATATTTAAGCCACATCATTCTTTCCTTGGTGTCAATAGACTCATGGCTGTCTCATGATGTGAAACTCACTTGTTCCAACTTCTAACGTCTCCATCATCTTTAAAAGCTACAGTATCATACAAAAAATGACACTGTAAATAATGTTTCTATGTAGAGAAACAAGAAATAAAAAGAGAAACAAATTGATATATCCAATATACATAGATGCAAAAATCTTCAAGAATAATTTTAGAATATAGACATATATCAAAATGATCATCTACCCAAATCAAGTTGTCTTTGTTCTGGATATGTAGGATTAAAAAAAAAAAGGTCATTAATGTAATAAATCATGTAAGGGGACTTAAATATAAAAATCACACATTCCTCTCAATAGATGTAGAAAAAGCCTTTGACAAAATACATGTCTTCATTCAAAAGTACTAAAGAAAGTGGAAGGAACATATGTAAATGTAATAAAGGCTATAGATGATAAGCTCACAGTCAGTACTACCCCAAATGAAGAAAATCTCATATCCCTTCTCTATTTTCTGATTTTAATCGGATGGCAAAAATCACATGATCATTGCAATAGATTTAGAAAAAACCTTTGTTAGAAAACAACATGCCTTCATTCCATAAATCCCTATTTTTTCAATACAGTGTTAGAAACACTAGCTGGAGCAATAAGGCAAGAGAAGGGAATTAAAAAGAGATAAATAGGAAAATAAGTTAAATTATCATGATTTGCAGATTGCAGATATTATGTCTAAGAGATCTCAGAAATGCTATCAGAAAACTTATAGAAATGCTCAACAATTTCATAAAAGTAGCAAAATTCAAAATTAACCCACAAAACCCAGAAGTATTTCTACATACTGTTAACAAGCAGGCTGAGAAATAGACAATGGGAATACTTCCATTCACAATAGCCTCAAAAAAAAAAATCTAGAATTAAGACTCATTAAGGAGGTATCTCAGGGTTTTATTACTGTGAAGAGATGCCATGATCATGGCAATTCTTATAAAAAACACATTTGTTTGGGACTGGCTTACAGTTTCAGAAGCTTAATCCATGATCATCATGGTGGGAATTGTGGTGGCTTGCAGGCATGCAGGAAGTCATGGTATGGGAGAAGGAGCTGAGAGTTCTACATCATGATCAGCAGGCAGCAGGGACGGAATGCCACACTGGGCCTGACTTGAGCATCTGAGAACCCCAAAGCTGGCCCCCAGTGACATACTTCCTCCAACAAAGACCTTAATAAAGACAACTTTAAATCTCTGAAGAGAGATATTGATAAAACATTAGAAGATGAAATTCTCTCTGCAGGGAATCATGGAGTTGGTTTGGTCTACCTGCCTTGAGAGGCATGAGTCAGGGTTTTCAGGTTGGGATCCATGGCTTCTTTGGCACTGTGTGCCTTTCACTTCCTGAGAAACTAAGGCAATGAAGCATTCAGGCCACCTGTGTATCTGTGCATTCCATACAAGTCAATGAGGCATACAGAAATTTGGAAGAATACTCAGTCTTAGATATTAATCTCGTGTACCCTGTATATCTTGCAAAGGTCATTGTATTCTGGCAATTACCATTCTATTCTTTCTGAAAATTGCCAGTGCATTTTGTTTGTGATAAAGATATACAAAATCTGATAACTTGCAATTAACAAAAAGAGACATATAGATGAACAAAACAAAATAGAAGACCAGCTTAAGATCAGGGATGGAGACACCTTCAGAAGATCTTTTATTGTAGAGGATTGTTTTAGCAATTCTGGGTTTCTTGTTATTACATATGAAGTTGAGAATTTTTCTTTCCAGGTCTGTAAAGAATTGTGTGGGTAATTTGTTGGGAATTACATTGAATCTGTAGATTGCTTTTGGTAAGATGGCCATTTTTACTATGTTAATCCTGCCAAGCCATGAGCATGGGAGATCTTTCCATCTTCTGATATCTTCTTCTAATTCTTTCTTCAGAGACTTAAAATTTTTTTCATACAAGTCTTTCACTTCCTTGGTTAGGGTTATTCCGAGGTACTTTATGTCATTTGTGGCTATTGTGAAGGGTGTTGTTTCCTTAATTTCTTTCTCAGCCCTTTTTTCTTTTGTATACAGGACTGCTACTGATTTTTTTGAGTTAAATTTGAATCCGGCCACTTTGCTGAAGGTGTTTATCAGCTGTAGGAGTTCCCTGGTAGAGTTTTTGGGGTCACTCATGTATACTATCATATCATCTGCAAACAGTGATAATTTGACTTCTTCCTTTCCAATTTGTATCCCCTTGATCTCCTTCAACTGTCTTATTGCTCTAGCAAGGACTTCCAGAACTATGTTGAAGAGATATGGAGAGAGTGGGCAGCCTTGTCTTGTCCCTGATTTCAGTGGGATTGCTTTAAGTTTCTCTTCGTTCAGTTTGATGTTGGCTCTAGGTTTGCTGTATATCGCCTTTACTATGTTTAGATATGTACCTTGTATCCCCTGATCTCTCCAATACTTTAAACATGAATGGATGTTGGATTTTGTCAAATGCTTTTTCAGCATCTAAGGAGATTATCATGTGTTTTTTTTTTCTTTCAGTTTGTTAATATGGTGGATCACATTGATGGATTTCCGTATATTGAACCACCCCTGCATACCTGGGATGAAGCCTACTTGGTCATAGTGGATGATATCTTTGATGTGTTCTTATATTCAGTTTGCAAGTATTTTGTTGAGTATTTTTGCATCAATGTTCATCAGGGAGATTGGCCTGAAATTCTCTTTCTTTGTTGGGTCTTTGTGAGGTTTAGGTACCAAGGAGACTGTGGCTTTGTAGAATGAGTTTGATCTTAAGCTGTACTATAGAGCAACAGTAATAAAAACTGCATGGTACTGGCATAGAAATAGAATGGTGGATCAATGGAACTGAACAGAAGACCCAGAAATAAACCCACACACTTATGAACACCTGATCTTTGACAAAGATGCCAAAACCATACAATGCATCTTCAACAAATTGTGCTGGTCTAACTGGATGTCTCATACTCCAATCAAGGACAAGGCATGGAGATAACCTAGAACCTCTGCACAGATGTAGCCCATGGCAGTTTAGTGTCCAAGTGGGTTACATAGTAATGGGAAGAGGGACTGCCTCTGACACAATCTGATTGGTCTGCTCTTTGATCACCTCTCCCTGAGCGGGGAGCAGCCTTACCAGGCCACAGAAGATGACAATGCAGCCACTCCTGATGTGATCTGATAGACTAAGGTCAGAAAGAAGGAGAGGAAGACCTCTCATATCAGTGGACATGGGGAGGGGCATGCGTGAAGAAAGGGGAAGGAGGGTGGGAGTGGGAGGGGAGAAGGGAGGGGCTTATGGGGGGATACAAAGTGAATAAAGTGTAATTAATAAAATAAAATAAAATTTTAAAAAATAGAAGACCAAAAGATAAATGCGTATATTTACAAGCACTTGATATTTGAAAAGATGCCAAAAACACACCCTGAAAAAAAAGGACAGCATTTTCAAGACACAATGCTGAGTAAACTGAATGTCCACTTGTAGAAGAATAAAGTTAGACTCATATCTATTACCCTATCGAAAGTAGCTCTAAAATGGACCAAAGCCCTTAATATAAAACCTGAAATGCCAAAACTTCAAGAAGACAACATAGGTAGTACCCTACAAAATACAGGTATAGAAAAAGACTTGAATAGGACACATTTACTCAGAAATTAAGGCCCTTAATTAGCAATTGGGATATCATAAAGCTCCTATATCAAAGTAAACAGTTAATAAAGAAGAAGCCCACAAAATGAGTACTTGTCAGCTACAAGTCTTATAGAGGACCAATGTTCATACTATTCGAAGGTGCTTTTCATTATACCCATCAATAAATATGGCTCTTCAAATAAAAGAGGCCATTTTATTTCTTTCATCTGGTAGAGACAATTGTAGAAGCCACAACTAGTAAAAATGCAGAGAACAACTCATTATGGGATGTCCAAACCCAGGTGAATCAATCTACAATGAAACACCCAAATCTAAATTACAATGAACAAAAAGAAAAGGAGGGGCACCTGGGTTGTTTCCAGCTTCTGGCTGCTACAAACATGGTTGAGCTAATGTCCTTATTGTGTACTTGAGCATCTTTTGGGTATATGCTTAGGAGTGGTATAGCTGGATCTTGAGGAAGCGCTATTCCTAATTGTCTGAGAAAGTGCCAAATTGATTTCCAGAGTGGTTGTACAAGTTTACATTCCCACTAGCAGTCGAGGAGGGTTCCCCTTTCTCCACAGCCTCTCCAGCATGTGTTGTCACTTGAGTTTTTCATCTTAGCCATTCTGATAGGTGTAAGGTGAAATCTCAGGGTCATTTTGATTTGCATTTCCCTTATGACTAAGGACGTTGAGCATTTCTTTAAGTGTTTCTCTGCCATTCGATATTCCTCTATTGAGAATTCTCTGTTTAGCTTGGTACTCCATTTTTTAATTGGATTACTTGATTTGTTGCTGTTTAACTTCTTGAGTTTTTTATATATACTGGATATTAGTCCTCTGTCAGATATAGGGTTGGTGAAGATCCTTTCCCAATCTGTAGGCTGTCGTTTTGTTCTGACGACAGGAATGGATACAGAAATTGTGATGCATCTATACAATGGAATATTACTCAGCAATAAAAAACAAGGAAATCATGAAATTTGCAGGTAAATGGTGGCATCTGGAAAAGATCATCCTAAGTGAGCTATCCCAGAAGCAGAAAGACGCACACGGTATATACTCACTCATATAGACATATAATATAGGATAAACCTACTAAAATCTGTACACCTAAAGAAACTAATCAAGAGGGAGGACTCTTGCTAAAATGCTCAATCCCTATCCAGAAAGGCAAAGAGGATAGACATCAGAAGAAGGAGAAAAGAGGGAACAAGTCAGGAGCCTGACACATAGGGCCTCTGAAAGGCTCTTCCCTGCAGACTATCAAAGCAGATGCTGAGACTTATGGACAACCTTTGGACAGAGTACAGGGAATCTTAAGAAAGAAGTGGGAAACAGAAAGATCTGGAGAGGGCAGGAACTCCACAAGGAAACAACAAAACCAAAAATCTGAGCACAGGGGTCTTTCCTGAGACTGATACTCCAACCAAGGACCATGCATGGAGATAACCTAAGACCCCTGCATAGACGTAGCCCATGGCAGTTCAGTATCCAAGTGGGTTCCATAGTGATAGTAACAGGGACTGTCTCTGACATGAACTGATTGGCCTGTTCTTTAATTACCTACCCCTGAGGCAGGAGCAGCATTACCAGGCTACAGAAGAAGACAATGCAGCCACTCCTGATGAGACCTAATTGACTAGGATCAGAAGGAAGGAAAAGAAGACCTCCCCTATCAGTGGACTTGGGGAGGCGCATGCATGCAGAGGGGGAAGGAAGGGAGGGATTGGGATGGGAGTAGGGAGGAAACCACAGGGGGGATACAAAGTGAATAAAGTGTAATTAATAAAGAATTAAAAAAAGAATACAAAAGCATTTTAAATGCTGCATTATGAAAGTTTATCCCATTTTAAATGATACCATTTGGCTTTATCAGTCATTTAACATGTTTTAGCAAATAAGTGATTTTATATATATAAAAAAAAGTATATACTTGTTCAATATAAGAAAGACTGTCTTAACAGTAAATAAATAAATTAATGATTAAAAAACAAGGAAAGGAGGTGGGAAGAAAGTAATAGGAGGTAAGATTTTGTTAAAACCTGTGTACATTTTGTTAAAATAAAGTGGAAATTTAAAAAGTTAGATACAGCTATGAAAACTCCGTGAGTCAAGCTATGAAAACTCCGTGAGTCAGCTGTGCAACTACAAAATAAAGTATGCAAATTTTGTCATCCCAGATAAATTATTTGACATTGTAATTTTAATGAGATTGTTTTGGATGAATTTTTTTCTGGTTTAGATATTATAAGAATTCTCCAAGAAGTGGTAGACAAAGTAAAAGAAGACTGAGGGTAGGAAACAAATCAATCAGTATTTTCCTTTGTTCCCCTTTCATTGAAAATAGGTTTGTTTTCTC
Source organism: Psammomys obesus (assembly GCF_907164565.1). Classification (NCBI taxonomy): domain Eukaryota; kingdom Metazoa; phylum Chordata; class Mammalia; order Rodentia; family Muridae; genus Psammomys; species Psammomys obesus. Next base: position 163,361 of record NW_026596092.1, on the reverse strand, counting down.
ATATAATATCTTGGTTACAATTTCCCCTTTTCCTACTCCTCCCAACTCCTCCCTAAGTCCCTTCGCATCTGAATTCACTGACCTTCTGTATTTCATTAGAAAACAAACATGCTTCTAAGTGATAATAATAAAAGAAAATAATATAATATAAAACAAAAGTAACATGTGGGAATAGGACAAAACAAACGGAAGAGCCCAAGAGAAAAATCCAAGAAACAGAAACCTACTCATTTGCACAATGAGTAGGAATCCCATAAAAACACTAAAATGCAAGCCCTAATATATAGGCAAAGGACCATATTTGTCTTTCTGTGTATGGGCTATCTCACTAAGTATTATTTTTTTCTAGTTCTATCTACTTACCTGCAGATTTTATAATATTCCCTTTTTAAAGTGGCTGAGTAATATTCCATTGTGTAAAAATGTACCACATTTTCTTTACCAGTTTCTCTGTTAAGGGATATCTAGGTTGTTTCTAATTTCTGGCTTTATGAATAGAGATGCAATGAACATGATTGAGCAAATGTCCTTATGGTAGGAGGAAGCATTTGGGTAAATGCTCAAGAACGGAATACCTGCCCTTGAAGGTATGTTGATTCCCATCTTCCCAAGGAACTATCATAATGATTTACACACTGGCTGTGAAAGTTCGCCCTCTCAGCAGCAATGGATGAGTACTTGCCTTGCTCTACATCCTCATCAGCACAAACTGTTACCTGTGTTACTGATCTTAGCCATTTTGACAGTGTAAGACAAAATTTCAAAGTAGTTTTCATTTGAACTTCCCTGATGACTAAAGATGTTGAACATTGCTTTAAGTGTTTTTCAGCCTTTTGTGTTTCACTTGCTAAAAACTCTCAGCTTAGATTTGTACCCCATTTTTAACTGGGTTATTTATTTTCGTGATATCTAATTTTTGAGTTCTTTATATATTTTGGATATTAGTTCTCTATCATATGTGGAATAGGTAAAAATCTTTTCCCGTCTTGTAGGCTGCTTCTTTGTCTGATTGATGGCATCCTTTGCCTTACAGAAGCTTTTCAGTTTCATGAGATCCTATTTATTAATTGTTGATCTTAGTGCCTGTACTAATGGTGTTCTGTTCAGATGAGTTTAAGGCTACTCCCTAATTTTTAATCTATTAGGTTCAGTGTATCTGGTCTCATGTTGAGGTTGTTGATCCTTTTGCGGTTGAGTTTTGTGCAGGTGTTAGTAGGAGCTCTATTTGGTTTCTTTCACATGCATCCATTCTGTATGAACAGCACCATTTGTTGAGGATTCAGTCTGTTTCCAAGTGTGTGTTTCTAGCTTCTTTATAAAAAAAGCAGCCTTACCGGACCACAGAGGAAGACAATGCAGCCAGTCTTGATGAGTCCTGATAGGCTAGAGTCAGATGGAGGGGCAGGAGACCTCCCCTGTCAGTGGACTAGGGGAGGGGCATGGGAGGAGATGAGGGAGGAAGGGTGGGATTGGGAGGGGATGAGGGAGGGGTCTATAGCCTGGATACAAAGTGAATAAATTGTAATAAATAAAAAAATAAAAAATCAGGTGTTCATAGATGTGTGTATTTATATCTGTGTCTTCAATTTGATACCATCGATCTCCACGTATGTTCTGTGCCAATGCTATGCTGCTTTATTACTATAGCTCTGTAGTACAACTTGAAATTGGGACTGATGATATCTCCCACAGTTCTTTTATTGTTTGGAATTATTATAGTTATCTTGAGTATTTTGTGTTTCCGTATGAAGCTGAAGGTTGTTCTTTCAAGATGTGTGAAGAATAGTGTTGATATTTCTGCAGGATTGTGTTGAATCTATAGATTTCTTTTTGGTAAGATGATCATTTTTACACTGTTAGTCCTACCTATCCAGGAGCATGAGAGATCTTTCCATCGTCTGATATCTACTTCATTTCCCTTTTCAAAGACTTGAAACTTTTGTCATACAAGTCCATTACTTGCTTGGCATTACCCCAAGATATTTTACGCTACTTGAGGCTATTGTGAAAGATGTTGTTCTCCTGATTTCTTAGTTCATCTATGATTTTTTAATATGGATGACTACTGATATTTTGAACCAATCTTGTATCCATTACTTGGTTGACAGAACTTATCAGCCATAGGAATTTGCTGGCAAAGATTTACTATCATATTATCTGTGAATAAATATGCTTTGACTTTTTCCTTTTCAACTTGTATCTTCTTTATCTCCTTTAGTTTCTTCTCCTTCCTCTATTCCTCTTATTTACAGATTTGGTCTTTTCATAATGGCCCAGACATACTGAATGTTTTGTGTCAGAAGTTTCTTAGATTTAACCCTGTCTTTGGCTGAAGTATCCATTTCTTCTATCTTGTCTTCAGTGCCTCAGAGTCTCTCCTGTCTTCTGTATTCTGTTGATGAGTTGTGCTTCTGATGTTCATGTTCCATTTCCTAAATTTTTTATTCCCAGGTTTCCCTCAGTTTGGGGTTTATCTATTACTTCTCTTTCCACTTTCGAGTTTTGAGCTATTTTATTCATTTCCTTCTACTCTTCGTGTTTTTATAGATTTCTTTAATGTCTTTATTCATTTCTTCTTTAAGAACCTCAGCCATAGCCATAAAATCTATCTAGGGTGTTTCTGTAATGCTTCAGCTACTTTGCAATACATAGGGCCTGCAGTGGTACAGTGGCTTGACTCTAGTAGAGACATATTGTCCTTACTGTCATTGACTGTGTTTTTACACTGGCATCTAGGCATTTGTGTTTGGGAAGATTGTAATTTTAGTGCTGAACACCAACAGCCATCTTGTTTGTTGGCTGGGTGTTTGTTCCTTGGTTTCTGGTGACCTCTCTGGTTTTTAGGAGAGTGTGGCGGCTGTGTGTTGCCCCTTCTTCTTGGATCTTGATAGGTGTGGCCATGGGGGTTCTTGGTAAAGTGTGCTTTTTGGTATTAGGAGCTGATGCTTAGAAATGATGACAGAAGAGGCTAAGGGGGTCCACAAAACAGAGGAATATAAGGTTTTCCATCAGGATCTGAGGAGTCTTCTGTGAACGGGGTAGAAAATGAAAAGAGACCATGATAGTTGGTCTGCTACAGAGCTGGCGATGGGACTGGGAATAGAACAAGGAGAAAAAGAAGTCTAGTGTAAGTTTGAAACTTGTCTACCTGCTTTACTGGCATACTTGCTTCTCAGGCAGGCTTGGCTGGAGGGCTTCTAGAGAAAGCCAGCTGGAGATGGGGTCTGAGATAACAAGATGAGTGGAAAAGAAGGTGGAGGAGAAGATCTGTGTGATCCCTCAAGACTGGGACAGAGAAGGGGAGGCAGCATCAGGTGATCTGCTACAGAGCTGAGGATGAGAGTGGGGGCTGGATTTGGAGACTAGGAGGGAGAGCTGAGTTAGCCTTCATGCTTAATTAGCTAGAGTGGCTTCTGGAGTTTATCAGGATATCCTAATATGCATGTAAATTCTCACACTTCAACTCTTGACCATTTTATACATATCTCTGAGGGCATAACATACCGGCACACATATATACACTCACATGGAGATGTTGTGGAGACATCAGAAAGCAGTTCAAAGGTTGGGTAACCAAGATAGCAAAGCAACTGAAAGAAAAGGCAGGTACTTAATCTTGAAAAAAAATGTAATTTCTCCAATTTTTAAAAATTCTGCTCTCTCCTAAATTAACATTAAACACACACAGACATATATGCATGCACAGATGCACACATAACATATACACAGGCACACATACATATGTACACACACACACACACACACAGATATACTCACCTGCACACACACATACACAGACACACCCATACACAAACATGCACATACACAGAAACACTTAATATTACTGAAATTCCATGAAATTTTAGTACTTTTCAGACTGTTCTGTTTGTGTTTTTCTATGGTAAAACTTCAGAGGGCCACAACACTTTGCAACATATAAAGTTTGTGTCACTCCCTAAGGTGACATCACTCTTTTGAAAACATACACTTTGGCATTACAAGATGTATTTATGTTGAATGTCACTATTTTTTCATATTTTGTTTAATAATCATATAATTCACTAAAATTTTGACATTTAAATTTCTGATTCATTTGACTAGATTCACATGCTTCATGATTGTATTCTTTGAAAAAAAAAACATATAACAACGTAGACCAGTAAGTACATTAAAAACTTCAATTTCCAGGGAATATAGCAGGGATGCCATACACAGTTTCTAAAACACTACAAATTACTATTGTTTCCTATTGACAGGAAGTTACAATTTGAAGGACTACTAAAAATGTTGGTTGCCTATATCTGACTATAATTTGTATCAACTGAGAAATAAAATAAATATCAAAATAACCTCAACGCAATGACAAAATGAAGGGGAAAATTCAAACTGTGTCTTCTGTAAAAGTGTCTGTGTTAGAACCCTTAGAATGGACCCAGGCATGAAACACTATTGGGACTGGGGAAATGGCATGAAAACCTTTTTCTTCAATCACTTGTAATTGGTATTCTTGGTGTGAAGAGAAGGAAATAGAAGGAATGGGATCTCTTGATTTGCTGCTTTTGTTTGGAATTGCCCAAAATAACAAGTAACTACAGGGCAGATTGACATCTTCTTGGTTCACTTGTAATCTTTCCATCCTCCATCCTTTCCAAAGCTTGTAAACAAATATATTTGAGTCTGGATGTCCAGAAGGTGGTCTTACATCAATTCCCATCCTGACAACTGAGACTATTCACAATCTGGTTCCGGTTTTACATTTTTCAACATTATTTTTTCCCTATCATAAATGTGTATTTCTAGAAGTATCTTTCTGGTTATGCACCATGCTCATTACTGCTTGGTAATCTAAGCTTCTTCATTTTCTGCCTTTTTTTTTTTTGGCAACCCCTCTGAAATTTTGCAGTCATCCATTAGGTTCCTTTAAAGTTTTCCAGCATTTTGTGTATTGATCTACCTCTGCCCTTCCTGCTGATGCTTTTTCCCTTTCAACTGTTCAATATAGTATGCCATGACGCGGTAGAGTCACATTCAATAAGTAAAAGTTCCCTGAGCCTTAACTGGAGTTTATACATTGCTTATCAGCATCAGGCATAGGCTGGAGAATCAAGAAGGCAAAAGTTCTTATTAGGCAATGCTTTATATGCAGGAGGAGTAAGCAGTGAAAGCATATGACTTACAATAACAAAATACATTGGAGAGAGGAGGCAGTGAGATTTTATTTAAAGAATCAGGACAAAGTACTGAACTCTGCTTTTGTTCTGCCAAGGCAGCCATCAGCAATCATTAAATCAAAGTTTAAAACTTGATTTGTAGAATAGGGATCTACATGTAATACAATTTTCCTACAAATAAAATATTCTTATTTTAAATTTAATATGTATTTTAAAGTCACAACTTTGTGTCATGGAATACAGTTTTAGAGAGGACAAAAAAAAAAAGGTCACAGTGAAAGGTAGCATTCAAATAGAGTACAGAATGCAGACATCTGTATTTTTCTTACAATAAATTTGAGAAATAAAATGCGCTGTTAACTTTTAAAATTCATCCTATTTGTCTTCATCTCAAGCGTAATTTTCATAGATACTTCATCTAGAGTTTATGGGGGTAAACAGACCTCATGACTCTGATGATGACTTGTGCACAAGGTACCAAAGTGATTTGCCTTTTTGCTATGTATGTTATACGTCTTTGAAAAGTTAAAGAAATCTCTACGGCCACACACCTGAATAGAAAGAATAACATGAACTCAGTGGCAGGCTCTTTGATCACCTCCCCCTGAGGGGGGAGCAGCCTTAGCAGGCCACAGAGGAAGACAATGCAGCCAGTCCTGATGAGACCTGCTAGGCTAGGGTTATAGGGAAAGGGAAGAGGACCTCCCTATCAGTGGACTGGGGAAGGGGCATGGGAGGAAAAGAGGGAGGGTGGGTAGGGCTGGAATACAAAGTGAATAAATTGTAATAAAAAATAATAAAAAGAATTAGTAGAATCTAGTTATTGAAACCTTTTATAGATTTAGGTTAGAGCATGCTAAGCACTGTGTCCTGAAAGGACACGAGGTGCAGACACGAGGTTTGTCATGGTCATACGTTGGCATTATCTTCCCATAAGTCTCTGGTGGGCCCGGGACACAGCTTCATCAGAGTTCCCACACACTTTCCAGCATTACGAGCGTCTTCACTTCCTTGCTTTTAGATGGTTAGAAAATTTCCCTCTTTTTCTGACTCCAACATTCATACCTCCTCCTAGGTCCACTTCTCCCCTTCCCTGACATGCTTTTGTGGTGTTTCATAGCTTATTTTCATAATTACTCCCAAACTCCTCGTCTCTCATGGTTGGCAACTTGCTCCATAGCCACTCAAGATACATCTTGTTTATAAGTGATCATCTACCAGGCCCTGTGGTATACTCACCATTATATTACCTAATTTTGTTCTGCTGGCTGCTCAGGAAGCAGACAGTTTGTTTTCTCTTATTGATATTGTTCAGCTGAGTAAGCTAGAGTATAGAAAGTTTTAATAACTTAACCGTGGTTGTGATTTCAGAAAACCTATTATGCTCTTGATAAATGTTCATAATTACATCTGATATTTAAAGAAATATCTTTTGCTAAATTCAAGTAACAATATATTAAAGGTAAATTGTATCAAATAAGTATTACATTACTTTAATATTTGAAAGCCAATCAAGACAGCTCAAAAACTAGTGCAATAAAAGGGAGGGACACCAATGACCATCTCATTCATACAATAAAAGCATTTGATGAGGTCTCACGTCTGTTCCTGATGAGAATTCTCAACACATTAGGAATAATAAAGAACTTCCTCAGCCCTGTAAATAATATCTGTGAACACCTACAGATGACATCGTATCTGTGTTGAATTCTAAATACCTTGCTACAAGATCAGAAATAAGAGTGGGGTGTCTGTTCTCGACCAGTTCTCTTGCACATTGTACTGGAAAATCTAGCCAGTGTAATGGCGTATTAAAAAGAAGTAGAAAGCTTTCAGACTGGGAAGAAGGGAGTAAATTCATGTTTATATTGAGATGATATATAATTTATGTAGAAATAAAATGAGACTTACATTAATGCATACTAGACCCATTAACTAAAATTTGGCATTCATGATTACTTCTCAATCAGGAGAAAGGATGTGGTATGTATGACAAGCATGTACACATACATGTGAAAAGACTGGTCCAAGGTTTCGCTGGATTTCAATTTGTCATAGTCCCTAACTGGAAACAATCTAGCAGCCCAAATACTCATCAATGGAATGAATAAATAAATTGTAGCACATTTATACCAACAGTGAAACACAGTAACAAGTATGAATCTCAAGATGATGCTAAGTGGAAAATTAAAAAAATACTATCCTGAATAAGTTTTGATTTTTTTTTATAAAAGTTTAGAAAACATAAACTACTCTCAAGTGTCATTTGGAGAGAGGAGTTGGAATGGGGAGAAAATTTGCAAAGATTTACAAAATAAACTCAGTGGCTGGCTCTTTGATCACCACCCCTTACTGGGCCACAGAGGAAGACAATGTAAGCCCTGATAGACTAGGGTCAGAGGGAAGGGGAGGAGGGCCTCCCCTATCAGTGGACTTGGGGAAGGGGCTTGGGAGGAGATGAGGGAGGGGGTGGGATGAGGAGGGAACGAGGGAGGAGGCTACAGCTGGGAAACAAAGTGAATAAACTGCCATTAATTAAAAAAAGTTAAGAAAAGGAATGATTGTGGCCATGGCATGTTCATTATCTTGATGGGGTGAGGATTTAACAGGTATGTGCACACACAGCAATTAATTACATACCAGTAACGTGTAAAGTTTATGAGACTATCACTATTAGAACCTCAATACAACTGTTTGATGAGTCTGTAGGGCTGGGCCTGGGTTTGGATTCTCAGAGCCCAAGTAAAAAGCCAGTGTGATTGCACCTGCCTGGAATCCTCTTGCTAGGAGGAGCAGTTGGGGAGATGGCTTATTGGATAGTCAGTCTGACCAGTAAGCAAGATCTAGCTTGGTGAGCGAGACTGTTTTAAAAGGTAGGTGGAAGAATGAAAACGAAGAGATTTGCATTTATTTCTGGCCTCCACAAACACAGGCAAGGATATCCTTTCCTTTCCATGCTTGTCCTACCCGCCCGCACGTACACACACACACACACACACACACACACACCACACGTGATGTTATGTCGATTAGATTCCACTTAGTATAAATAACAGTTATCATTTCTTAGAGCTGGTGACTCCACACCCTGTGTGGTGTGACGTTCTGTTACGCCTACATATGTCAGCGTCATTGTCATTGCCAGATGCAACAAATAGACAAAAAAGACTCTCCTATCATATCCATACTTGCTTATGCCACATCTGCCCCCTTTGGGTGCTGACATTATCAGTGTAATAAGACAAGCGGGTACGCAATCAAGGGTCTATTCTCTAAGGGAGTGTTGACTTCAGCTTAAATGAGCAATGCCTATGAAGTAAACCACTCAATTTACATCAGAATTTACAATTTTTTTTTTCACAAAGTATTTTTAAGATGCTCGATACTCCAGAGCCAGTGAAGAGATACATAGTTTGACGCTTTAGGGAGGCGCAATGATCAGGGAACTAAAATCTCCCATCTTAGTATGTTACAATGCCATCTCATTGCAAAATAACTTCCAAGGGTTTGTTTTCTGAATGTCCTTTTAATATAAACTTCTTACTGCACAGGAATTATCTGTTTCAAAAGTTAAAAATTTTAATTCTCTCCATAGATGTTCATAATAAAAACAAAATTTAGAATTTCCCTTTGTAACTTATTTTGAAGAAAAATGAGCATGTATGTGATGAAAAACAAAAATTTCCATAATCATCAGAAGAGCAAAAAACTGGAAATTCATTATTACACTTCTCCATCTTATACACAAAGAAGTGATGCTGTTAGTGGCATACAATATGAGATATATACTGAGATCACAGAATAAAAATTAAAATCCAAGAGAATTTAACTCCATTCTATGCCTCTTGATGATTGAAGCAAAAAGAAGACATATTCCAAAATGTAACAAACAAATATCCCGTGGCCCGGAGGTTCTCAGATTATTATTCGCAGAACTAGGCTATTTAATAAATGTACTGACTTTACTAGACTTCAATACGATAGGATTCATGTACATTTCATTCCTTATAAAATGTCATGAATATTAAATATTTGACAGCTGCATGCTTTGGCCCATGCCTGAAGCAAACACCAGGTATGTTGGGAGCAGCGTGATTCTACGAAGAATAAAAGGAGAGAGCTAATTAAATCCTGGAGAATTCATCTGCAGAGACTGTGATGGCCCCTGGCATTTGTTCACACCAGGCAAATGTCCCTAATTATAGCTGTGCTGTTCACACACCAGAGCGCTTAGGACCAGGTTTGGTGTGCTTTTTTGAGGCTAGCTATTTTAACAGGAAATGTGAAACCATCAAGGACCCTGCCAGGTGTCATTTCACTCTGAAGGAACTGCTTCCTACAAATTTAAAAACGAAACACAGCCTGCCCCTGCCCCACCCCCATCCACGCAATCAAATTAAGCAGTTTAGACGTTTTCTTCGGCCTTCTTCTTCTTCAGATGGTGAAAAAGGTCTGATAGGTGTGACTCCTGCTGGGAAGAAGTGAAGTTCTGCAGGACGGGCCATGCTACTGCAGAGGAAGCTAATAGATTCCAAGTCTACGGATACCGCAGAGCACATGTGGTCACAGTTTGTTCAATTCAGAGCATATTTATCGAGTCTGTGCTGTGGATGTACATTGTTCAAAGCTCAAACGTTTATAATCTTGTGATTTCAACTCACTCATGACATGCTGTCTTTCCAGAGCTAATCGTACGTCTGCATTTAGAATCTGGCTAATCAGCACTGGCTGAAAAGTGCTTGGAGAGATGTGTTTGTCCCTTGAATGTCCTAGTGAGCTGTCTATAATAATGCCAATATCAGACCTCTAAATATTAGCTAAAAAGTTTCCAAATTTCTATTTCTACTTTCTGAAATGTAGAACCTTGAACCTACCCTCATACAAGTTGGTTTACCAATCAAAAGATTAGAACAGAACTGATCTAATTTCTTCTCTTCGTCTCTTTTTTCCAAAATCTGTTTACCTTTATTTCTTGTTTATCACACATATTTTTTAATTGTGGGGAAATAGGTGAACACATGAGTCATTAAATTCTGGGAAAAATGTAATCATTTTCAAAGTGCAACCCACAATACCCAAATTACATATCTACATACAGATATTCATCTTTTTGTGTGCAGCATGTCTGTGAGAAGGAATGGGTAACATTTGGACAGTGGCCAGAGCCCACGAAATAAACACTTTGGATTTTGACCCTCTATTAAAATGTTTAATTGGTTCTTTGATGTCTCTCCTCAAGGCATTTAATATTTCTCACTTCAGCATCTTCATGTGTTAAATGTGGGTAAGGTAACTGAAATATAATGAAATAACTATCCAGAAATATTTCTGAAGCACAGAGAAAGCACAAAATCTTTCTTTGGATATTCTGAGGAAGACTGAGTATTCAGATCCTAGCCTTGACTTACAACTCAGTTTCATTTGAAAGAGAACCCAAATAAGGGTTTTATTTAAGAGTGGGATCAGTACCATGCTGAATTCTTGGCATCAATTTTATTTCAATCATATTGGCAAAATTGCAATCTTCTACTACAATCTTCTAAAGCAATCTTCTATCATTGTGGTCTTAAAATTTGCTTGGTAGCTGTAAAATCCTTGTACAGGAGTAGTTGGAAAGAATCCTGTGGCTTATAAATTAACTTTCTGACTTGGAAATTATGCCCCAAATAAATTCTTTTATGTGATCCACTGTTATTGTGTTGTGAGACACACGAATAATCATTGTTGATAGAACGATCCCTGACTCTAAGCTGGTTCTTCTATCTTACAGAAGCAGAAATGAATAGAGCAAGGGTAGGAACAGGTTCATCCATCAGAGAAAGTACAATCTATCTGAAAATGAGAACAGTGTAAATTTAGCACATCAAAACTTATGTTTGAAAAATAAGTTTTAAATATGAGTTACTATTCAATATGTACTATTTTCAAACAATGAAAAGAGTAAAATAAAATAAATCCAACAGTAAATGTAATGAAATTAAAACAAAAGGAAGAAAAACAAAAGCTTGAAAATTATTGTTTGTTGTTGCGTCTTTTGGGCATATGCCAAGGAGCAGAATAGTTGAATTATGCGATAGATTCTACTTTTATTCTTTTGAGAACTCTCCAGAGTGGTGGCATAAGCTTGAAATCCTAACAGCTCTAGACAGTTCCCCTTTTCTCACATCTTCACTGCATTTGTTATTGGTTGTTTTCTTGATCTTAACCATTCTCACTTGGGTAAAAGAAAATCGCAAAGTAGTTTCAGTTTGCATTTCCCTAATTGCTAATGAGATTTAGCGCATTTGAGTTATTTCTTAGGCGTTAATATTTCTTCCTTTGATAAATCTATGTTTAGACCCCTAGCCCATTTTAAAAGATGGATCGGGGCGGGGCAAGATGGCAGCGCCGGGAGGACTCTCATTCTGAGGAGCAGCACAGCAGGATTGGCACAGTGACCAGCAATCAGAACTCGCGGCCATAAAACACAAGTGGTTGTGTTTCTCAGGTGAGAGGATACCCCACGGTGGGGGATTCGATCAGCTTTAACTCACCCGGCAAAACCGCGGAAGAGATCCCCGTTCCG
>NW_026596092.1:73922-146625 GCF_907164565.1 Psammomys obesus | reverse complement strand
GGAAGGACACTTCATACTCATCAAGGGAAAATTCCACCAGGAAGACATCACAATCCTGAACATCTATGCCCCAAATACAAGAGCACCCACATTTGTAAAAGAAACGTTGATAAAATTTAAACCACATATAGATCCCCACACATTAATAGTGGGAGACTTCAACACCCCACTCTCAACAAAGGACAGGTCAACAAAACAGAAATTAAACAAAGAAACAATATCTCTGACAGAGGTCATGAATCAAATGGACCTCACAGACATCTACAGAACTTTACACCCAAACACAAAAGAATTTACCTTCTTCTCAGCACCTCATGGAACCTTCTCCAAAATAGACCATATAGTTGGTCACAAAGCAAGCCTCAACAGATACAAGAAGACTGAAATAATCCCTTGTATCCTGTCTGATCACCATGGAATAAAGCTGGACTTCAACAACAACAGAAATAGCAAAAAGCCTACACACTCATGGAAACTGAACAACTTGTTACTAAATGACAGCTGGGTCAGGGAAGAAATAAAGAAAGAAATTAAAGCCTTTCTAGAACTCAATGAAAATGAAGACACAACATACCCTAACTTGTGGGACACAATGAAAGCAGTGCTAAGAGGAAAGTTCATAGCACTAAGTGCCTTCAAGAAGAAATTCGAGACAGCTCATTCAAGCAACTTAATGGCCCACTTAAAAACCCTAGAAAAAGAAGAAGCAGACACACCAAAAAGGAGTAGACGGCTGGAAATAATCAAACTCAGGGCTGAAATCAATCAATTAGAAACAAATAAAACAATTCAAAGAATCAATGAAACCAAGAGCTGGTTCTTTGAGAAAATCAACAAGATCGACAAACCCTTAGCCAAGCTAACTAAAAGGCAGAGAGACACCACCCAAATCAACAAAATCAGAAATGAAAGGGGGGACATAACTACAGACACTGAGGAAATCCAAACAATCATTAGGACTTACTTCAAAAGTCTATATGCCACAAAATTTGAAAATCTAAATGAAATGGACAATTTTCTTGATCGATTTGACTCACCAAAGCTGAATCAGGACCAGGTAAATCAACTAAATAGTCCTATATCCCCCAAAGAAATAGAAGCAGTCATCAAAAGTCTCCCATCCAAAAAAAGCCCAGGACCAGATGGCTTCAGCGCAGAATTCTACCAGACCTTCAAAGAAGAGCTAACTCCAATTCTCTTCAAACTATTCCACAAAATAGAAACAGAAGGAACATTACCAAATTCATTCTATGAAGCCACAATCACCTTGGTACCTAAACCTCACAAAGACTCAACAAAGAAAGAGAATTTCAGGCCAATCTCCCTTATGAACATTGATGCAAAAATACTTAACAAAATACTTGCAAACCGGATCCAAGAACACATCAAAGATATTATCCACTATGACCAAGTAGGCTTCATCCCAGGTATGCAGGGGTGGTTCAATATACGGAAATCCATCAATGTGATCCACCATATAAACAAACTGAAAGAAAAAAACCACATGATAATCTCCCTAGATGCTGAAAAAGCATTTGACAAAATCCAACATCCATTCATGTTTAAAGTACTGGAGAGATCAGGGATACAAGGCACATATCTAAACATAGTAAAGGCGATATACAGCAAGCCTATAGCCAACATCAAACTGAATGGAGAGAAACTTAAAGCAATCCCTCTGAAATCAGGGACAAGACAAGGCTGCCCATTGTCTCCATATCTCTTCAACATAGTGCTGGAAGTCCTTGCTAGAGCAATAATACAGTTGAAGGAGATCAAGGGGATACAGATGGGAAAAGAAGAAGTCAAATTATCACTATTTGCAGATGATATGATAGTATATATGAGTGACCCCAAAAACTCTACCAGGGAACTCCTACAGCTGATAAACACCTTCAGCAAAGTGGCCGGATATAAAATTAACTCAAAAAAAATCAGTAGCACTCCTGTATACAAAAGACAAAAGGGCTGAGAAAGAAATTAGAGAAACAACACCATTCACAATAGCCACAAATGACATAAAGTACCTTGGTGTAACCCTAACCAAGCAAGTCAAAGACTTGTATGAAAAAAATTTCAAGTCTCTGAAGAAAGAATTAGAGGAAGATATGAGAAGATGGAAAGATCTCCCATGCTCATGGCTTGGCAGGATTAACATAGTAAAAATGGCCATCTTACCAAAAGCAATCTACAGATTTAATGCAATTCCCATCAAATTGCCAACACAATTCTTTACAGACCTGGAAAGAAAAATTCTCAACTTCGTATGGAATAACAAGAAACCGAGAATTGCTAAAACAATCCTCTACAATAAAAGATCTTCTGGAGGTATCTCCATCCCTGATCTCAAGCTGTACTATAGAGCAACAGTTATAAAAACTGCATGGTACTGGCATAGAAACAGAATGGTGGATCAATGGAATCGAACAGAAGACCCAGAAATAAACCCACACACTTACGGACACCTGATTTTTGACAAAGATGCCAAAACCATACAATGGAAAAAAGATAGCATCTTTAACAAATGGTGCTGGTCCAAATGGATGTCTACATGGAGAAAAATGCAAATAGATCCATACTTATCACCCTGCACAAAACTGAAGTCCAAGTGGATCAAAGACCTCAACATAAAACCAGACACATTAAATCGGCTAGAAAAAAAAGTGGGGAATACCCTAGAACTCATTGGTACAGGAGAAAACTTCCTGAACAGAACACCAACAGCACAGGCTCTAAGAGCAACAATCAATAAATGGGACCTCATGAAATTGAAAAGCTTCTGTAAAGCAAAGGACACCGTCATCAAAACAAAGCGACTGCCTACAGATTGGGAAAGAATCATCACCAACCCTCTATCTGACAGAGGACTCATATCCAATATATATAAAGAACTAAACAAGCTGAAAAGCAACAAACCAAGTAATCCACTTAAAAAATGGGGAACAGAGCTAAAGAGAAAATTCTCTGCAGAGGAATATCGAATGGCAGAGAAGCACTTAAAGAAATGCTCAACCTCATTAGCCATTAGGGAAATGCAAATCAAAACAACCCTGAGATTTCACCTTACACCCATCAGAATGGCCAAGATGAAAAACTCAAGGGACAACACATGCTGGAGAGGTTGTGGAGAAAGGGGAACCCTTCTCCACTGCTGGTGGGAATGTAAACTGGTACAACCACTCTGGAAATCAATCTGGCACTTTCTCAGACAACTAGGAATAGCGCTTCCTCAAGATCCAGCCATACCACTCCTAGGCATATACCCAAAAGAGGCGCAAGTACACAACAAGGACATTTGTTCAACCATGTTTGTAGCAGCTTTATTTGTAATAGCCAGAAGCTGGAAACAACCCAGATGCCCCTCAACTGAAGAATGGATGCAGAAACTGTGGTACATCTATACAATGGAGTATTACTCAGCAATGAAAAATAAGGAAATCATGAAATTTGCAGGTAAATGGTGGGACCTGGAAAGGATCATCCTGAGTGAGTTGTCCCAGAAGCAAAAAGACACTCACGGTATATACTCACTCATATAAACATACAATATAGAATAAACCCACTAAAAGCTGTACATCTAAACAAACTAAGCAAAAGAGAGGACCCTAACTAAAATGTTCAATCCCCATCCTGAAAGGCAAAGAGGATGTACATCAGAAGAAAACGAAAATAGGAAACAACCTCGGAACCCGCTACAGAGGGCCTCTGAAAGCCAGAAGAAAACAGGAAACAACCTTGAAACCTGCCACAGAGGGCCTCTGAAAGCTTCTGCAGTATAGACTGTCAAAGCAGATGCTGAGCCTGATGGCCAACTGATGGGCAGAGTGAATGGAATTTTATGTAAGAAGTGGGAAATAGTAAGAGCTGGAGGGAACGGGAACTCCACAAGCAGAGCAACAGAACAAGATAATTTGAACACAGGGAACTTCCCAGAGACTCATACTCCAACCAAGGACTATTTGTGGAGATGACCTGGAACCCCTGCACAGGTGTAGCCCATGGCAGTTCAGTGTCCAAGTGGGTTCCATAGTAATGGGAAGAGGGACTGCCTCTGACATAATCTGATTGGCCTGCTCGTTGATCACTTCCCCCTGAGGGGGGAGCAGCCTTACCAGGCCACAGTAGAGGACAATGCAGCCACTTTTGATGAGAACTGATAGACTAAGATCAGAAAGAAGGAGAGGAGGACCTCCCCTATCAGTGGACTTGGGGAGTGGCATGCATGCAGAAAGGGGAGGGAGGGTGGGATTGGCAGGGGAGGAGGGAGGGGCTCATGTGGGGATACAAAATGAATAAAGTGTAATTAATAAAAAAAAATAAAAGATAAAAAAAAGATGGATCATTTGTTTTCTTTGTTTTTGAGTTGTTTGTGTATTTCTGGATATTAATTCATCAAATATATAGCTGACAAGGATCCCTAACTACTCTGTGGGCCTCCTCTTTTTGTGTTACTGATTATTTCCTTTGCTGCACAGAAGATTTTCATTTGGATGAGGTCTCATTTGTCAGCTGTTAGTTTTTTTTCTTTATTAATTACACTTTACTCACTTTGTATCCCCCCTGTGGTTCTCTCCCTCCTCCTGTCCCAATACCTCCCTTCTTCCACCCTCTGCATGCATGCCCTTCCCCAAGTCCACTGATAGGGGAGGTCTTCTTTTCCTTCCTTCTGATCCTAGTCAATTAGGTCTCATCAGGAGTGGCTGCAGTGTCTTCTGTGGCCTGGTAATGCTGCTCCCCCCTCAGGGGGAGGTAATTAAAGAACAAGCCAATCAGTTCATGTCAGAGACAGTTACTGTTCCTATTACAATGGAACCCACTTGGAGACTGAACTGTCATGGGCTACATCTGTGCAGGGGTCTTAGGTTATCTCCATGCATAGTCCTTGGTTGGAATAGCAGTCTCAGGAAAGACCCCTGTGCTCAGATTTTTTTTGGTTCTGTTGCTCTCCTTATGGAGTTCCTGTCCTCTTCAGATCTTACTATTTCCCACTTCTTTCCTAAGATTCCCTGCACTCTGCCCAAAGGTTGCCCATAAGTCTCGGCATCTACATTGATAGTCTGTAGGGCAGAGCTTTTCAGAGGTCCTCTGTGTCAGGCTCCTGACTTGTTCCCTTTTTTCTCCTTGTTCTGATGTCCAGCCTCTTTGCCTTTCTGGATAGGAATTGAGCATTTTAGCAAGAGTCCTCCCTCTTGATTAGTTTCTTTAGGTGTACAGATTTTAGTAGGTATATCCTAGATTATATGTCTATATGAGTGAGTATATACCATGTGCATATTTCTGCTTCTGGGATAGCTCACTCAGGATGATCTTTTCCAGATGCCACCATTTACCTGCAAATTTCATGATTTCCTTGTTTTTTATTGCTGAGTAATATTCCATTGTGTAGATATACCACAATTTGTGCATCCATTCCTCCACTGAGGGGCATCTGGGCTGTTTCCAGCTTCTGGCTATTACAAATAAGGCTGCTACAAACATGGTTGAGCAAATATCCTTATTGTGTACTTGAGAATTTTTTGGATATATGCCTAGGATTGGTATAGCTGGATCTTGAGGAAGCGCTATTCCTAGTTGTCTGAGAAAGTGCCAGATTGCTTTCCAGAGTCTTAATTCGGCGTGAATGGGATGTGATTCAGAAAGTACTTTCCTGCACCTCTATCTTGTAGGGCACCGCCTATGTTTTCTTCTAGCAGCTTCAACATTTCTGGTCACACATTTGAGATTTTTAGTCCATTTGGAGTGGCCTATTTCCGGGTTGACAGACCTGGGTCTCCCTTCATCATTGTAGAGGTGGACATTTAGTTTTACCAGCACCATTTGTTGAGGATGCTGTTTTTTCTCCAGTGTATATTTTTGGCTTTTTGTCAAATGTCAGATGGTTGTCATACTTGTTTGGGCCTGCTACTTTGTTCTATTAATCTACATTTCTGTTTTTGTGCTAGTACCATGTTATGTTTGCTACAATAGGTCTATAATTAATCTTGAAACTTCATATGGTAATCTGGCCATCATTGTTTTTTTTTTTTTAATTGTAATTACTTTGTCTATTTAGGGTATATTAGCAGTCCCATGTGAATTTTAGGATGTTCAACCATATTCATTGCTGCTTTATTCACAATAAAGGACACAGAAACAACTTAAGTGTCCTTCGACTGGTGAACTGATAATAAAAATATGGTATGTGTATACAATGGAAAATAGTCAGATTTAAATTAAAATGAAATAATGAAATTGGCAGGTGAATTTTTAGAACTCAAAAAGATTATACTAAGGGAGGTAACCCAGACCCAGGAAGACAGACACATCACTTTCTCTCTTATTTGTGGAACTCACCTGGAGTAACAGAACATATCAGGAAAGTAAAAATGGAGGTGGGAAGCTATAGAAAGCAGAATAGTAATATATGTATAGCCTGAATAGAAAGATGAGAAAAATAGGGGAGATTTACTTCTGGAGGGAAAGGGAGGTTTATAGAGAAGGAAAAGATGGGAAGTGGGTTAAATAACACTAAGCATGTTTGAAAACCCAAAGGAAGTAATACTGTTTTATGTTTACTTAATTACATGTACACACATGATTAATTTTAATAAAATTATACCACTTGGGGGTGACAACGGTCCCCTCCAAATTATAGACTATCTAATAAAAACCGATGTCAGGTATGTTAAAATTCCCTTCAAGATGTTGGTCTTGGAAATCTAAGAAACTCCTTTATAATATAGACTATTGACAATGTCCTTGGGTTCCTAAGAAAAACTGAACATATGATCCCATTGCTGGAGATACCACACACTTTGGACAGAGGATTCGGAAGAATAAAGCTGGAACTGACTTGGAATCTTTCTTCCCACAAATTAGTTCTCATACTGAAAAAAGCTATGCAAGTTGCCAAGTGAAAAAAAAAAAAGCAATAAATACTCCTACCTGTCTGTAATACTTTTGCAAAACAACAATGACAAAAATGTGTAGTAATGAAACTTATGTCCTGGGGATAACCAACAGTCATGTAATTGGCCTTAAAGCTCACTCAATCAGAGAGAATTAATGCCTAATAGTATAAACCTAGCACCATACTCTATGGTGAGACCATGGAATTTGAAGAAAACTTGCTATGGCCATATCACTAAACCAATAAAATTGCTAACAGATAAGTGTAGCTTTCACTCCCTGTCAAAGATGTTTCTTTTTGCACAAGATGGAGATGATTATGAAAAGCTACAACTGGTCAAAATGCAGAGAACAAGGTGCTGGGATACCCAAACCCAAACCACAACACAAGCTTCATATGTAAGGCTCAGAGAACATTCTAGAAGAAAGACTGCAAGAGCCAACCTGGATATCAAGTGTGAGCTAATATCTTTTCTATATGATAGGGAGGTTATACTCAGGACATCTCAATAATATGGTTTCCTATACAAGACCAAAGTTTAAAAAGAGAACATTTCTAATTTTTTAACAACTAGATACTCTTCTAAAGAAATTGTCCAGAATGTCCTGTGGGCTGAATGTTCATTTTGACATTTCTCAAATAGTCTACTATGGAGGAATTCTATGCTGGAAGCAATATTTCAAAGAAGGGTTCTGGATTCTTCTGTAATGCATCTCACTTCAGAGCCTGAACACCCATCTAGCTCTTCTGCTCTTTACTGATACAATCTTCTCTCATATCTCTTCTAAGGACTCAATAGTGAGGTATTGAGCATGGACAATTTGAAAACAGTCATTCTTTTTTTTTTATGTTGAGACTTTAGAAGCCAAATTTATTTTATTACCAATCATCTACAAATAATTTAGAGTTTTAAAATAAACATCTAATATTTCTCATACTGTGGTAAAACTAGTGAATCTTTTGGATTAGGGTAAATGGTCGGAGACAGTGTTTCTCCCATGTTACTTGGCAGCTTGACATTAGAGCTCAGTTTTTCTCTGTTCAGTATCTCCTTCATGGTGCTTGGCTTTGTTTCTCTAGATGACTGATTCCAGGTTCCAAAAAGCAACAAAGGCAGATTGTAATCTGGATGTAATCTCTTTTCAACACTTAATGGCCAAGCAGTCACAAGAGTAGCCCAAAGTTGGAATAGCACAGTTTTGCCAAAGGACATAGATGGGGGCAGAGATTCATTTACACCAAGTAAAACATAATATTTATGCCCAAAGAGCTAATATAATAATACTGATTGAATTTTAGATTTGAGAAGAGTTGGAATATTTAAAAATTTCCCTTATGAAGGGATCACAACTGTGCACTGATCTTATACTGTGGAATTCATTTATCATGATGTATGTGCATGCGTGTGGGCACACACACAACGCAACACACAGATAAATGTTAAACATAATTTTATTCCTTGATTATTATCATTACAATTTATTCACTTTGTATCCCAGGTGTAGCCCCTCCCCCGTCTCCTCCCTGTCCCACTGTCTCTGCCTCTTCCTCCCCTAAACCTCTACCCTAATCCACTGATAGGTGAAGTCCTCCTCCCCTACTGTCTGACCCTATCCTATCAGGTCCCATCAAGACTGCCTGCATCCTCTTCCTCTCTGGGGTGGCTAGATATCCCCGCCAGGCGGAAGTGATCAAGAAAAAGGCAACCAACCCTGTGTCAGAGACCGTCTCTTTTCCCCTTACTTGGAAATTCACATGGAGACTGAATTGTCTATGGGCTACATCTAAGCATGGGTTCTAGGTCCTCTCCATGAATGGTCTTTGGTTAATGTATCAGTCTCTTTTGTCCCCCCCGGGCCCATATTTTTTGGCTTTGTTGGTCTCCTTGTGGAGCTCCTGTCCCCTCCAGGTCCTTCCATCTTCCACTCTTCTGTAAGACTTCCGGACCTCTGTCCAAAGTTTGGCTGTGAGTCTGCTCCAATTCCCTGCTGGGTGGAGTCTTGAGATCTGTGGTAGACTCCTGTCCTGTTCTCTCTCTTCTAACACTTCTGGTGTCTATCCTGTTTTCCCTTCTGTATAAGAATTAAGCATCAAGGAATAAAGATGTAGATTAAGTCCAGATATTTTATACATATACTTTAAATTTAAATAAAAATTCTAAGAAAAATCTACTTTATGTTGTGACATGAAAAACTTATGAATCGCTTGGATGTTTTTTGCTTTTAATATACAAGTGCGTTACAAGAACAAAAGTAAATGAATTTAGAGAAGCCCATACCGAAGGCCTTGTAAGAATAAAAATTAATAGAGAAAGTATATGTCCCTTTTCTAATTATTACAGTAATTGTTCAGGTGAGGGATTTAAACAGAGGAGGATTTTGATGCATGAAAAGCACAGCTTCTTTAATGGAAATATTGTATTGTGCAAAGAGTACATGCCTAAAGGAAATATATATCCTTGTTATATGAAGATCCAGACTAAGAGCACAGGGCAAAGTGCACAAGGATTGTATCAACTGGCTTTGTGCTCTAGACTTGATTTCTTTTTTTTTTAATCTTTTATTTTTTTTATTAATTACATTTTATTCATTTTGTATCCCCCCATAAGCCCCTCCCTCCTCCCCTGCCGATCCCACCCTCCCTCCCCTTTCTGCATGCATGCCACTCCCCAAGTCCACTGATAGGGGAGGTCCTCCTCTCCTTCTTTCTGATCTTAGTCTATCAGTTCTCATCAAAAGTGGCTGCATTGTCCTCTACTGTGGCCTGGTAAGGCTGCTCCCCCCTCAGGGGGAAGTGATCAATGAGCAGGCCAATCAGATTATGTCAGAGGCAGTCCCTCTTCCCATTACTATGTAACCCACTTGGACACTGAACTGCCATGGGCTACACCTGTGCAGGGGTTCCAGGTCATCTCCACAAATAGTCCTTGGTTGGAGTATGAGTCTCTGGGAAGTTCCCTGTGTTCAAATTATCTTGTTCTGTTGCTCTCCTTATGGAGTTCTCGTTCCCTCCAGCTCTTACTATTTCCCACTTCTTACATAAAATTCCATTCACTCTGCCCAGTATTATCAACTTGAGAATAGAACGATATATAGAAGTGCTTTAAGAGAGGCCACAGAGGAAGACAATGCAGCCACTCCTGATGAGACCTGATAGACCAGGATCAGAAGGAAAGGAGGAAGACCTCCCTATCAGTGGACCTCAGGAGGGGCAAGGGTGGAAAAGAGGGAGGGAGTGGAGATTGAAAGGGAGGAAAGAGCAAGCTATAAGTGGGAAACAAACTATCATTAATAAAAATATAAATAAAAGAACAAAAAAAAGAGAGTGTAATGATTGGTGCTGAAGGGAAATGGGAAGGAGAATGTAACAATTTTTCAATTACAATGTATTTAAGAAGGAGCAGTCTTGCTAGGCCAAAGAGGAGGACATGGCAGCCAGTCCTGGAGATACCTGATAAGCTAGAGTCAGAAGGAAGGGGAGGAGGACCTCCCCTAGCAGTGGACTTGGAAGGGATGGGGAGGAGATAAAGAAGGAAGTGTGGAATTGGGTGGGAATAAGGGAGGGGACTAAGGCTGGGATACAAAGTAAACAAACTGTGATTAATATAAAAATAAAATAAAAATTTTAAAAATGTAAAAAAAAAAAAAGAATTAAGCATCTTCCTAGGGTTCTCCTTGGTATTTAGCTTCTTTGAGTCTGTAGGTTTTAGTATGTTTATCCTATATTATATGGCTAATATCCACTTATAAGTGAGGCTATACCATGCGGGTCTTTCTGGGTCTGGGCTACCTCACTCAGGATGATATTTTCCAGTTACATCAATTTGGCTACAAGTTTCTTGATTTCCTTGTTTGAAATAGCTGAGTGGTATTCCAGTGTGTAAATGTATGACAATGCCTGTATCCATTTTTTGGTTGAGGAACATCTAGGTTGTTTCCAGATTCTGACCATTGCAAATAAAGCTGCTATGAACATAGTTGAGCAAATGACCTTGTTGAATGGTGGAGCATCTTTCATATATATATATGTGAGTGGTATGGCTGGGTCTTAAGGTAACATTATTCTCAGTTTTCTGAGAAAGTGCCAAATTGATTTCCTAAGTGGTTGTACAAGTTTACTGTTCTATCAGCAATGGAGGAGGGTTCCCCTTTCTCCACACCCTCTCCGGCATGTGTTGAGTTTTTGATCTTAGTCATTCTGATGGGTGTAAGGTGAAATCTCAGGGGCATTTTGATTTGCATTTCCCTGATAATTAACAACTTTGAGCATTTCTTTAAGTGTTTCTCTGCCATTCGGCATTACTCTGTTGTGAATTCTCTGTTTAGATCTGTACCCCATTTTTTAAATTGGGTTATTTGGTTTGTTGGTATTTAATTTCTTGAGTTCTTTATATATTCTGTATATTAGCCTTCTATCAGATGTAGGGTTGGTGAAGACCTTTTCCCAGTCTGTAGGCTGTTGTTTTGTTCTGAGGACGGTGTCCTTTGCTTTACAGAAGTTTTTCATTTTCATGAGGTCCCACTTATTGATTGTTGATCTTAAAGCCTGTGCTGTTGATATTCTGTTCAGGAAGTTGTATCCTGTTCCAATGAGTTCAAGGCTCTTCCTCACTTTTTCTTCCTTTTTTTTTTTTTTTTTGAATTTTATTTTTTTCTTATCAGTTACATTTTATTAACTCTGTATCCCAGCCATGTCCCGATCCCTCATTCCCTCCCAGTCCCTCCCTCCCTCCCTCATCTCCACCGTGCCCCTTGCCAAGTCCACTAATAGGGGGGACCTCCTCCCCATTCATCTGATCCTGTTTTATCAGATATCTTCAGGACTGGCTGCAAAGCCCTCCTCCGTGGCCTAACAGGACTCCTCCTTCCTTGGGGGGTGGGGAGGCCAAAGAGCCAGTCATTGAGTTCCTGTTAGAAACAGTCCTTGTTCCCCTCACTATGGGAAACCAATTGGTTACTGAGCTACCACAGGCTACATCTGAGCAGAGGTTCTAGGTTACATTCATACATGGTCCTTGGTTGCATGTCAGTCTCAGAAAAGACCCTGTGCCCAGATATATTTGGTCCTTGTGGAGCTCCTATCCTTTCCTCATCACTCTAACTCCCCTTCTTTCTTATGATTCCCTGTACTCTGCCAAAGGTTTGGTCATGAGTCTTTGCTTTGAAAACACTGCTAGTTAGAGTCTTTCAAATGCGCTCAGTAGACTCCTGTCATATGTTCAATGTGCATCCCATCTGTCTTTCTAAACGAGAATTGATAATCTTACCTCATGTCCTCTCTCTTGATTATCTTTTTTAGGTGTATAGATTTCATTATGTTTATCATATCTTATAGGTCTATATAAGTGAGTATATACCGTGTTTGTCTTTCTCCTTCTGGGATATTTCACTCAGAATGATCTTTTCTAGATCCCACCATTTGCCTGCAAATTTCATGATTTCCTCATTTTTGATTGCTGAGTAGTATTCCATTGTGTAAAAATACCACAATTTCTGTACCCATTCCTCCGTTGATGGACATCTGGGTTGTTTCCAGGTTCTGGCTATTACAAATAATGCTGCTATAAACATGGTTGAGCAAATATCCCTTTTGTGTACTTCAGCAAACTTTGGGTATATACCTAGCAGTGGTATAGCTGGGTCTTGAGGAAGCACTATTCCTAATTGTCTTAGAAAGCGCCAGATAGATTTCCAGAGTGGTTGTATCAGTTTACACTCCCACCAGCAGTGGAGGAGGGTTCCCCTTTCTCCACAACCTCTCCAGCATGTGTTGTCCCTTGAGTTTTTCATCTTGGCCATTCTGATGGGTGTAAGGTGATATATCAGGGTCGTTTTGATTTGCATTTCCCTGATGGCTAATGAGGGTGAGCATTTCTTTAAGTGTTTCTCTGCCATTTGATATTCCTCTGTCGAGAATTCTCTGTTTAGCTCTGTTCCCCATTTTTTAAGTGGATTACTTGGTTTGCTGCTTTTCAGCTTCTTTAGTTCTTTGTATATACTCGATATTAGTCCTCTGTCAGATAAAGGGTTAGTGAAGATTCTTTCCCAATCTGTAGGCAGGCGTTTTGTTTTGATGACAGTGTCCTTTGCTTTACAGAAGCTTTTCAGTTTCATGAGGTCCCATTTATTGATTGTTGCTCTTAGAGCCTGTGCTGTTGGTGTTCTGTTCAGGAAGTTGTCTCCTATGCCAATGAGTTCTAGGCTGTTCCCCACTTTTTCTTCTAACAGATTTAGAGTATCTGGTTTTATGTTGAGGTCTTTGATCCACTTAGAGTTTAGTTTTGTGCAGGGTGATAAATATAGATCTATTTTCATTTTTCTGCATGTGGACATCCAGTTGGACCAGCACCATTTGTTAAAGATGCTGTCTTTTTTCCGTTGAATGGTTTTGGCTTCTTTGTCAAAAATCGAATATTCATAGGTGTGTGTTTATTTCTGGGTCTTCTATGTGGTTCCATTGATCCTCCTTTCTGTTTCTATGCCAATACCATGCAGTTTTTATTACTATTGCTCTGTAGTACAACTTGAGATCGGGGATGGAGATACCTCCAGATGATCTGTTGTTGTACAGGATTGTTTTGGAGATTCTGGGTTTTTTGTTTCTCCATATGAAGCTGAGAATCTTTTTTTCAAGGTCTGTAAAGAATTGAGTTGGTATTTTGATGGGATTGCATTGAATCTGTAGATTGCTTTTGGCAGGATGGCCATTTTCACAATGTTAATCCTACCAATCCATGAGCACGGGAGATCTTTCCATCTTCTGAGATCTTCTTCAATTTCTTTCTTCAGAGATTTGAAGGTTTTCTCAAACAGGTCTTTCACTTGCTTGGTTAGAGTCACACCAAGGTACTTTATGTTATTAGTGGCTATTGTGAAGGGTGTTGTTTCCCTAATTTCTTTCTCGGCCCTTTTGTCTTTGGTATACAGGAGGGCTTCTGATTTTTTTGAGTTGATTTTGTATCCTGCCACTTTGCTGAAGGTGTTTATCAGCTGGAGGAGTTCTCTGGTTGAATTTTTGGGGTCGCTGATATATACTATCATATCATCTGCGAATAGTGACACTTTGACCTCTTCC
Source organism: Psammomys obesus (assembly GCF_907164565.1). Lineage (NCBI taxonomy): Eukaryota > Metazoa > Chordata > Mammalia > Rodentia > Muridae > Psammomys > Psammomys obesus. The sequence goes on along the minus strand of NW_026596092.1, from coordinate 132,662 downwards.
TTTCTGATTTGTATCCCCTTGATCTCCTTTAGTTGTCTTATTGCTCTGGCTAGGACTTCAAGTACTATGTTGAAGAGGTATGGAGAGAGTAGGCAGCCTTGTCTTGTCCCTGATTTCAGTGGGATTGATTTAAGTTTCTCGCCATTGAGTTTGATGTTGGCTATAGGCTTGCTGTATATTGCCTTTACTATCTTTAGGTATGTGCCTTGTATTCCTGATCTCTCCAAGACTTTAAACATGAATGGGTGTTGGACTTTGTCAAATGCTTTTTCAGCATCTAAGGAGATGATCATGTGGTTTTTCTCCTTCAGTTTGTTTATGTGGTGGATTACATTGATGGATTTCCGTATGTTGAACCACCCTTGCATGCCTGGGATGAAGCCTACTTGGTCGTGGTGAATGATATCTTTGATGTGTTCTTGGATTCGGTTTGCAAGTATTTTATTGAGTATTTTTGCGTCAATGTTCATAAGAGAGATAGGTCTGAAGTTCTCTTTTTTGTTGGATCTTTGTGTGGTTTAGGTATCAAAGTGACTGTTGCTTCATAGAATGAGTTTGGTAATGTACCTTCTGTTTCTATTTTGTTGAATAGTTTGAGGAGAATTGGTGTGAGCACTTCTTTGAAGGTCTGGTAGAATTCCGCGCTGAAACCAGCTGGCCCAGGGCTTTTTTTGGAGGAGAGACTGTGAATGACTGCTTCAATTTCCTTGGGGGATATAGGGATATTCAGTCTTTCTACCTGATCTTGACAATGTTGGAAGATGGAATCTATCAAGAAAATTGTCCATTTCATTTAGATTTTCAAATTTTGTGGCATATAGGCTTTTGTAGTATGACCTAATGATTGTTTGAATTTCCTCTGTGTCTGTAGTTATGTCAACCTTTTCATCTCTGATTTTGTTGATTTGGATAGATTCTCTCTGCTTTTTAGTTAGTTTGGCTAAGGGTTTGTCTAGCTTGTTGATTTTCTCAAAGAACCAGCTTTTTGTTTCATTGATTCTTTGAATAGTTTTATTTGTTTCTAATTGCTTGATTTCAGCCCTGAGTTTGATTATTTCCAGCCTTCTGCTCCTCTTGGGTGTATCTGCTTCTTTTTTTTTCTAGGGTTTTCAGTTGGGCCATTAAGTTGTTTGTATGTGATGTTATGAATTTCTTCTTGCAGGCACTTAGTGCTATAAATTTTCCCCTGAGCACTGCTTTCAATGTGTCCCATAAATTTGGGTATGTTGTGCCTTCATTTTCATTGAATTCTAGAAAGTCTTTAATTTCTTTATTTCTTCCTTAACCCAGCTGTCGTTGAGTAACAGGTTGTTCAGTTTCCATGTGCGTGTAGGCTGGTTGTTATTTCTGTTGTTGTTGAGGTCCAGCTTAAGTCCATGGTGGTCAGATGGGATACAAGGGATTATTTCAATCTTTTGGTATCTGTTGAGGCTTTCTTTATGACCAACTATATGGTCTATTTTGGAGAAGGTTCCATGCGGTGATGAAAAGAAGGTATACTCTTTTGAGTTTGGATGAAAAGATCTGTAGACGTCTATTAGGTCCATTTGATTTAGGGTCTCTGTAAGTGTTTTTATTTCCCTATTTGTTTTCTGTCTAGTTGATCTGTCCCTTGGTGAGAGTGGAGTGTTGAAGTCTCCCACTATTACGGTTTTAGGATCAATGTGTGATTTAAGCTTTAATATTGTTTCATTTACGAATGTAGGTGCTCTTGTATTTGGGGCATAGATATTCAAAATTGTGATGTCCTCTTGGTGGATTTTTCCTTTGATGAGAATATAGTGGCCGTCCTTATCTTTTTTGATTAACTTGGGTTGAAAGTCTATTTTATTAGATATTAGGATGGCTACTCCCACTTGTTTTCTAGAACCATTTGCTTGAAAGACATTTTTCCATCCCTTTACTCTGAGGTAGTGTTTATCTTTGTTGCATAGGTGTGTTTCTTGGATGCAACAGAATGATGGATCCTGTTTCCGCAACCATTCTGTTAGTCTGTGTCTTTTAACTGGGGAGTTGAGTCCCTTGATGTTGATAGAAACTAGTGACCAACAATTGTTACTTACTTTAGATGTGGTGTTGGTGGTGTCACTGAGTTTCATTGCTTGTCTTCTTTTGGTTTTTTTGTTGTGTAATTATCTATTTCCTCTGTTTTCTTCGATGTAGTTGTTTTCTTTGGTTTGGAGTTTCCCTTCTAGTAACTCTGTAGAGCTGGGTTACTATGTAGATATTGTTTAAATTTGGTTTTGTTTTGGAATATCTTGAATTCTCCGTCTATGTTGATTGAAAGTTTTGCTGGGTATAGTAGTCTGGGTTGGAATCTGTGGTCCCTTAAGGACTGTATGATTTCTGTCCAGGCCTTTCTGGCTTTCATAGTTTTTGTTGAGAAATCTGGTGTGATTCTGATAGGTCTACCTTCATATGTTACTTGGCCTTTTTCTCTTGCTGCTTTTAGAATTTTTTCTTTGTTTTGTAGGTTCAGTGTTTTGACTATGATGTGACGTGAAGAATTTCTTTTCTGGTCTAGTCTACTTGGTGTTCTGTAGGCCTCTTGTATGTTTATGGCCATCTCCTTCTTTAAGTTGGGAAAGTTTTCTTCTATAATTTTCTTGAAAATATTTTCCAGACCTTTGAGCCTGATGTCTTCTTTTTCTTCTACTCCTATTATTCTTAGGTTTTGTCTTTTCATGGTATCCTTGATTTCTTGGATGTTTTGTGTTTGGAACTTTTCTGATTTTATTTTTTCTTTGAGAGACGTGTCAATTTCCGCAAGTGTATCTTCGGCTCCTGAGATTCTTTCTTCCATTTCTTGTATTCTGTTGGTGATGCTTACCTTTGTAGTTCCTGATCTTTTCTCTATGTTCTCCAGCTCCTGGTTTTTCTCTATTTGTGTTTTCTTTATTGATTCTAATTCTGTTTTCATGTCTTGCACCATTTCCTTCATCTGTTTGATTGTGGACTCCTGCTTTTCAATAATAGCTTCTATTTTTTTGTCCGTTTCCTCTCTATGTATCACTAATTGTGCCTCTACTTCTTTGGGTATAATTGCCTGTATTCCTATGAGAGCTTTGTTTATTTCTTCTTTATTTGCCTTCATTTGTGTGGACATTTCTTTGAGAGCTTTGTGCATTTCTTCTCTGTTTGCCTCAATTTTCGTGGTCATTTCTCTGAGAGCACGATTTGTTTCCTCTTGGTTAGTCTCGATTTCTTTGGTTATTTCTCTGAGGGCTTTGTTCATTTCATTTCTATGGGCCTCTAATAGCTGGAGAAACATAGTTTTGAGGTCGTTTTCTTGTGTATCTAGTGAATTGCAGTGTCCATTGTTTTGTGGGGTTGCTGGCGAGGTCATTATGTCCTGATTTTTGTTGGGAGTGTTCTTACGTCTGCCTCTAGCCATCTGGTTATTTATAATCCTCACTGGTTGTTCCTCAAGATTGTAGTTTGGGCTATGATCCTCTGTTTCTGTTTTCTGGACTGTTTTTTCAGGAAGATGAGAGAGGTTTACTGCTTTGGGTGTGTGCACTGTGTTTTCAGTTTTGCCTAAGTAAAGAATGTGACGCTGGCGCTATTCGCGTGCGCTTTTAGCGGGCGCAGTGTGCATGCGTGGATTCTCTGACTATTGCAGTGGCCTGCAAGCCACTATTACGCAGTTCTGACTGAGATCCCGGGATTGTTTGCCTAGATTGCCCTGGTGGACCCACAAGGCAGAGGCTTCAATGTTGGGGTCGCTATCCCAAGAATCCCTCTGATGCCCACACTAGGGGTATGGGTGGTAGGGATCTCGTCTGGTTGCTTTTGTGGAGAGGCCCTGGGTCTGGGGCAATCTCTCCCTAGAAGGCTCACTCACTCTCTTGCAGGACCAGTTGGAATGCACAGGGGTTCCTCTTGCTCACTACTCTCTGTTTTGGTCCTGCTGCAGAAGTGCACGGGTAGGCTTACAGTCAGCTCTGTGACACTGTGGCCACAGGACTCGGTGTCCACCTTTCCTGTGTGCTGCCTCTTTGTCCTTTCCCTCTGCCAGGAGGGGTTATGTTGACTGGTCCCTGGGTGGCGCGGGAAAGAGTTAGGATGAGTGTACTCAATCCCAGATCCCGGGCCCAGATCTCTCTGCCAGAAGCAGCCTAGCGGTAGAATCTATGTTTGCTGATCCCGAGAGAGTACCAGGTAGGGTTGAGTGTCCTCAGATCCAGAGCTTGGGTTTCTCTGCTAGGGGTCGCTGGGTGAGCTGGAGAGAGGGTGCTGTGTCCTTAGCAGGCTGCCTCTCTGTCCTTCCCCTCTGACCTTCTCCTCTGCTTGGGCAAGCTTATGGAGGTGCTCTCAGGGGAGTGCCAGCAGGGGTTGGTGCTTCTCAGTGGGATCCTGAGCCCTGAGCTGGCGTTTCTCTGCCAGGGGTCGGGGGGGGTGGGCGCTGGTGATAGAACTTGCTGCTAGACCTTATTGCGCTGGACCCAGGATAATCTCAGGACATGTAGAATGACCACAGTCCCAGATCCCGAGCTGTAGTTTGTTTGCTAGGAGCGGCCGGCAGCACTGGGGTTCTGGCACTGTGAAGCCGCTGTGCGCCTCTTTATCCTTCTGCTCTGCTGTGGCAGGGTGATGGCGGCGTTTGGGGGAGTGCCCGAAAGGATTGGGTTTTCTCAGCCCCGATCTCGGGTTGGGATACAGACAATGTGGTCTGTGGCAGATTCTGCTGGATGCCTCCTGCCTCCTCCGAAGAGGGAGTAGGGATTTTGAGCTGGGCGCGCAGCTGCGCAGCTGTAATCCATGCAAGGCGGGAGCTCAATTGTAATGGTGGCGGGTACCTGCGGTTTGAGAGACCTTCCAGGGAAAGACTGGGTGACCCATGACCAGTCTGGCAACTTTGCTTCCCCGTGGGGTTTTTTTTGCAACTGGGACTCTCAGCCTCAGGAACCCTTGTGCCCACCAATCAGTCTGGGAAAGTGATCGGCACAAGCAGGCTTGCAGCACCAGCCCGGAGACCCAAAGCCTGCGTTAGCCGGGTTCTCTTCCGGGTTCTGGCTGGGCAGCCGAGAGTGGACCCGACTGATTCCCACGCCATGGGAGCCTCCCCTCACCTGGGAAACACGATCGATCGCTGTTGTTTTAGGGTCCAGAGTTCAGTCTGCTGGTCGCTGCACATGAAGTGTGTTGTCCCGCTTGTCAGACATGGTGTTCTCCCGGTGCCGCCATCTTGGCCCCCTCTCACTTTTTCTTCTAACAGATTTAGTGTGTCTAGTTTTATATTGAGGTCTTTGATCTACTTGGACTTTACTCTTGTGCAGGGTGATAAATATGGATCTATTTGCATTTTCTACAGGTAGACATCCAGTTGGACCAGCACCATTTGTTGAAAATGCTGTCTTTTTTCCATTGTATGGCTTTGGCTTCTTTGTAAAAAATTAGGTATCCATGGGTGTGTGGGTTTATTTCTGGCTCTTCTATTTGACCCCATTGAGCTACCAGTCTGTTTCTATGTCAGTACCATGCAGTTTTTATTACTGTTACTCTATAGGTCAGCTTGAGATCTGAGATGGAGATACCTCTAGAAGATCTTTTATTGTACAGGATTGCTTTAGTTATTCTTGTTTTTTGTTTTTTGTTGTTTTTTTTTCATATGAAGTTGCAAATTGTTCTTTCAAGGTCTGTAAAGAATTGCATTGGTATTTGGATAGGAATTGTGTTGAATCTGTAGATTGCTTTCAGTAGGATGGACATTTTCTCTATGTTAATCCTACTGATCCATGAACACAGGAGAACTTTCCATTGTCTGATGTCTTCTTCAATGTCTTCAGAGACTTGAAGTTTTTTTTTTTTTCAATGCAAGTCACTCACTTGCTTGATTAGGGTTACAACAGGTACTTTATGTTATTTGTGACTATTGTGTAGGGAGTTGTCTCCCTACTTTCTTTCTGAGCCTATTTCTCTTTTGTATACAAGAGGGCTACTGTTTTTGTGTTTGTGTTTTGTTTTTGTTTTTGTTTTTGAGTTAATTTTGTATCCAACCACTTTTGCTAAAGCTGTTTATCAGTTGTTGAAGTTCTGTGGTAGATTTTTGGGGTGGCTAATGTATACTATCATTTCATCTGAAAATAGTGATACTTTGACTTCTTTTCTGATTTGTAGCCCCTTGATCTTTATTTGTCTTATTGTTCTAGCTAGGACTCCAAGTACTGTTCTGAAGAGATGTGGAGAGAGTGGGCAGTCTTGCCTATTCCCTGATTTCAGGGAGATTGTTTTACATTTTTCTCTGTTTAGTTTGATATTGGCTACAGGCTTGCTGTATATTGTCTTTACCATAGTTAGGTATGTGCCTTGTATCACTGATCTCTCCAAGACTTTAAACATGAACAAGTGTTGGATTTTGTCAAATGCTTTTTCAGCATCTAAGGAGATGAGCATGTGGAATTTTTTTCATTAAGTTTGTGTATATGCTGGATTACATTGATGGATTTCCATATATTGAAGCACCTCTGCATGCCAGGGATGAAGCCTAATTGTTCATAGTTAGTGATATCTTAAATGTGTTCTTGGATTTGGTTTTTGAGTATTTTATTGAGTATTTTTGTTCATAAGAGAGATTGGTCTAAAATTCTCTTTCTTTGTTGGGGCTTTGTCCAGTTTAGGTATCAAGGTGAGTTGAGTGTGGCCTCATAGAATGAGTTTTGTAATGTTCCTTCTTTTTCTATTTTGTGAAATAGTTTGAAGAGTATTGGTATTAGCTCTTCTTTAAAGGTCTGGTAGAATTCTGCACTAAAAAAATCTGGCTCTAAACTTTTTTTGGATGGGAGTCTTTTGATGACAGCGTCTATTTCCTTGGGGATATAGGACTACTTAATTTATTTACCTGATCTTGATTCAACACTGGTAAATGAAATCTATTAAGAAAAGTTTTCATTTCATTTAGATTGTCAAATTTTGTCAAGTATAGGTTTTTAAAGTAGGACCTAATGATTTGTTGGTTTTCCTCAATGTCTATGGTTATGTCCCTTTTAAAATTTCTGATATTGTTTATATGGATAGTGTCTTTCTGCCTTTTAGTTTGGCCAAGGGTTTGTCTATCTTGATGATTTTTCTCAAGAAACCAGCTCTGGGTTTTGCTGATTTTTTGAATTGTTCTCTTTGTTTCTAATTCATTGATTTCAGCTCTGAGTTTGACTGTTTTCAGCTGTTTACCCCTCTTTGGTGTGCCTGCTTTTTTTTTCCTAGTACTTTCAGATGTGCTGTTAAGTTGCTTGTATGAGATACCTTGAATTTCTTTATGAAGGCACTTAGTACTATGAACTTTCCTCTTAGTACTGCTTTCATGTATCTCACAAGTTTGGGTAAGTTGTGCCTTTATTTCATTGAATTCTAGAAAGTCTTTAATTTCTTCCCTGACCCAGCTGTCATTGAGTAGGGAGTTGTTCAGTTTCCATGTGTACAAAGGCTTTTTGCTATTTTGTTATTGTCGAGGTCTAGTTTTAGACCATGGTGGTCTCATATAATACAGAGATGATTTCAATCTTCTTATAGCTGTTTGAGGCTTGCTTTGTGCCCGACTATGTGGTCAGTTTTATAGAAGGTTCTGTGAGGTGCTGAGAAGAAGATATACTTTTGTATTCGGGAGAAAAGTTCTGTAGATATGTTAGGCGCATTGGAGTGTCATAATTTCTTCATTAAGCTTCTGTCTCAATATTTGTCCCTTGCTGAGAGTGGGGTGTTGAAGTATCTCACTGTTAGTGTGTGGAGATAGATGTGTAATTTAAACTTTCATGATGTTTCTTTTACAAATGCAGGGGCCCTTGTATTTGGGGCAAAGATGTCCAGGATTGTGGTGTCCTCACAGTAGATTTTTTTCTTTGATGAGAATAAAGTATCCCTCCCCATCTGTTTTGATTAATTATGGTTGAGAGTCTATTTTTTCAGTTATTAGGATGGCTACTCCAGCTTCCTTCTTGGGTCCATTTCCTTAGAAAACCTATTTCCATCCCTTTACTCTGAGGTAGTGTCTATCTTTGTTGCATAGGTGTGATTCTTGAATGCAGCAGAATGTTGGATTCTTTTTCTGCAACCATTCTGTTGGTCTGTGTCTTTTTTTTTTTTTTCTTTTTCTTAGCTACCCTTGCAATGCAAAGCTTCTTAGGTGTTAACAAATATTTTGCCTAAGCTCCACGTAAAATTTGCCTGGCCTTTTTTTTTTTTTAACTTTTATTAATTACACTTTATTCATTTTGTATCCCCCCATAAGCCCCTCCCTCCTCCCCTCCCGGTCCCCCCCTCCCCCCCTTTCTGCATGCATGCCCCTCCCCAAGTCCACTGATAGGGGAGGTCCTCCTCTCCTTCTTTCTGATCTTAGTCCATCAGTTCTCATCAGAAGTGGTTGCATTGTCAGGGTTCTAGGTCTGTGTCTTTTTATTGGAGAGTTGAGTCCACTGATGTTGATAAATATTAGTGACCACTGATTGTTAGTTCCTTGTATTGTGGAGTTGATGGTGATTGTATGTTTGTGTGCTTGTTTTCTTTTTCTTTTTCTTTTTTTTGGCTGTGAAGTGTCTCTATCCTATGTTTTCTTGGGTGTAGTTGATTTTGTTAGATTGGAGTTTTCCTTCTATTATCTTCTGTAGGGTTGGGTTGCAATGTATATATTGTTTAAATTTAGTTATGTTATGGTATATTTTGTTTTCTCCATCTGTGTTAATTGAAGGTTTTTCTGGGTATTGCAGTCTGGGTTGGCATTTGTGGTCTTTTAGTGTCTGCATGATATCCACCTCATCCCTTCTGGCATTCATAGTTTTTGTTGAGAAGTCTAGTGGGATTCTGATAAGCCTGACTTTATATGTTACTTGGCCTTTTTCCCTTGACACTTTCAATGTTTTTTCTTTGTTCTGTAGAGATCAGTCTGAAATTTAATTGAGACAAAATTCCATCACTTGAGATGCTAGAAAGAATTGTAGACATGATTAATTGTTTTCCTAGCTAGAAGAAATTCAAGAAGAATTCACAGAAGAGCTCATAAGCACATAGCAGAGGGAGAGAAATAGGTTTGACTAAAGGATTTGTATTTGAGCTGCTCCTTTTCAAGTTTGTGATGTTGTCAATGAGAATGACCCTACAGGCTGCTATATTTGAATGCATGGCCCCTAGGTACAAGGGGGGAGTTTTCTGGGGGGCGGAGTTGGGAGGGATTAGGAGGCATAGTTTTGTTAGAGGAGGTGTGTCACTAGGGGTGGACTCTGAGGTTTCAAAAGCCCACAACATGCCCCTCTTTCTCTCTCTGCCTTCAACTTGCCTAAAGATGTAAGCTCTTAGCTACTGCTCTAGCACATAGCCGCCTGCTGCTGCTTTGCTGCCCACTATCATGGTCATGGACTCACACTCTGAGACTGTAAGTCCTCAAAGAAATGCTTTCTTTTATGAATTGCCTTGGTCATGGAGAGTTTTCACAGAAATAGAAAGTAACTAAGATAGAGTAAATAGAACTTTTCTAGCGAAAGGATAAATAAGGGCATTTCCTGGCGGGAGAATAAAATGTGAAGGTTGGGAGAGCAGAAATCATCATGTCATAAACTGGATATCCATAAGAAACTACTCTGGTGTGCAGCAAGGAAGTGATATGGGCTCTGTTGAGCTATAGTCTAAACACTTATGTCTCTCATGGTAAAGCGGATACTACTGAACACATCTTCTCCTTCTCTCCCTAAATTTAACTGTTTTAGCCAGACCACCAAAATTGAAGTCCCTCAAAACATGGATAGATAATGAGCAGGTTAGGTGATTTGTGACTTGATCAAGGCCTTCTTACAGGAATGCCCTGGCATGATAATTCATGCAGATCATGTTTTGTAATGTCATGAAGCAAGCGTCTGCCACCTGCTATGCAATGTACCCTTTCTACTTCCCATTTCTGTTTGTGGGGTGTTCCCTTAAAGCTCTTCATGAGTGCCCTATTACAAGAAGTGAAGCTCTTCAAAATGGCTAAACCAATGTGTTTCAGACTTTGAAGACAATCATACAATATCATTTGTCAGCTTCAAAGACAGGAAGGGATGACTATCATAGAATTCTGTTTAGTGTTTTGTCTCTTCTGCGACTAAATCATATTACTTTTAAAAGATGGAAGCATTGAGATGACACTATCAACCCTGAGTGGTTTAAATTCCTTCCACCATGAGAGGTTTTACTATTTGATATATAATTTGATAATTCAAGGTGATTCTTACAAAAGCTGAACAATAACAACTAGCAGCAAGCTAAAGTAACAGTGTTTTGATTGTCTTATAAATACTTACTTAATTAGAACCATGACGTATAAAGGTGGTGCTGTAAAGGAAAGCATCTCAGAAATGCACATAGAGGCAGTATTAATTGGTCTCAGTGGGCAGAGAGAGAGAAAGGGAGAGAGAGGAGACTTGAGACTGAACAAAGATGTATGTGGGAGTGGGGTCAGAAGGAGTGAGGCAGGGGATGATTGGTGGATATGATTAAGATGAATTGTACACAAACATGAAAATGTCAAGACTGAAAAAGGGGAAATAAGAGAGAAAAGAAATGTTTTTATGGTTATCATTTTCTTATACCTTAATTGTTAGTATTTGGTTATATTGAAAACAACAGGTCTTCACTCAGACTGTTTTTAATCTCTTTCTGAGGGTATTGCTGGTGCTATTCTTTTATATTTTAATAATAATTAATATTATATTAATAAGTAAAATAAATAATAAATATAAAATAAATAAATAATAATTATTACTATTATCATTTATAATTTATTCATCTTGTGTCACAGTTGTAGTCCCCTCCCTCATGTTCTCCCAGTCCCACCCTCCCTCCCTCTTCTTCCCCTCTCCCTCTCCCCTAGTCCACTGATAGCAGATATCCTTCCCCCCATACTGTCTGATTCTATCCTATTAGGATCCATCAGGACTGCCTGAAAACTCGTTCTCTGTGAGTTGGGTCAGTGGCCACACTAGGGACAAGTGATTAAGGAACAGGCAACTGTTTATGTCAGAAACTCTCTCTTCTCCCCTTACTAGGGAATCAGTAAAATTGAAATAAAAACCACAGATAATAGTGTATTTCAGCAAGGGTATAGAGAAACAGGACCTTTCAGGATTTTTGCTAGTGAGAAAACAAATGGTACTCGCACTTTGTGATACAATTTATTAAAAAGTAAACAGACTTATACTACATAATCCAAGCATTGTACTTTTGGGTATTTTGCCCAAATGAATTATAAACTTATGCCTTAACCAACACTATCACATAAATGTTCAGAGAAGCATTGCTGATGGCCAGACCAAATAAGAAGCAGTCCAAATGTCTTTTAGTAAGAGAACAAACAAACAAACAATAAAACACATAAGTTGTCCATCTACAGATAGGCATGGGAATCCAGGGCATGATGTCTAATGAAGTCGGACACTTAGAAAGACTACATACACTTCTCAGTACTTTCTTCTTATCCTTTTATTGAAAACATATTTTCTCACATAAGTACCCTGACAACGGTTTCCTCTGCCCCCAGTCTTCCTCCTCCCTCCCCATCTTCCCTCTCACCTGGATTCACTTGTTTTTGATCTCTCTTAAGAAATCAGGTTTCTAAGGGAAAATAATGAAATACAACAAAATAAGAGAAAACAAAAATTGTCACATTGGAGCTGAGCAAGACAAACAAATAGAAGGAAGAGTCCAGAGAAGGCACAAGAGTTGTATACCCACCCATTCATACACTCAGGAATTCCATAAAAACAGTAAGCTGGAAGCTATAATATCCACGCAGAGGGCCTGTGCAGACCCATGCATGTCCTGTGCCTGCTGCTTCAGTTTCTATGAGTCCATGTGAGCTTTGCTTATGTTGGGACTTGCTTTCTTGGTGTTTTCCATCTCCTGTGCTCTTACGCTCTTACCCCCTTTCCACAGCATTCCTTGAGCTCTGAGGGACGGATTTGATAGAGACATTCCCATTTAAGGAAGAGTGTTCCAAGGTATCTCACTTTTTGCATAATGTCTGGTTGTGGGTCTCTGTATTTGTTCCCATATTTGAAGGAAGGAGCTTCCTGATGATGGTTGAATAAGGCATTGTTCCATGAATGTAGCAGAATGTCATTAGGAGTGGTTTTATTGCTACATTTGTGTGTGTGTGTGTGTGTGTGTGTAAGATCAGTAGTATTTCGTTTTACCCTACAAACATGATCTATTTAGTCCTTGGTTGTTGGTCACCCAAGTAAGTATAGGTTCCATCTCATAGACCTTAAGTCAAATCAGGTATTGGTTGGTTACTCTCATAAGTTTGGTGCTGTCATTGTCCTAGCATATTTTGCAGGTGGAACACTATTGTAGATCAAAGGATTGTGTTTGGTACTTATTATTATTATTATTATTTAGATAGTGTGCAGTGTGCTTTCCTGCACCAAAGACTCTTGTGTGTAGTGGAGAGAGCTTCCTGTAATCTGATTGACTTCTTCATGTTCAGGTATTATCTTTACCAATGGGTCCTTGCTGTCAGTTTGTGGAGAACAACATGTAGCCTTGGCAATTGCCTGAGTTATCTGTGGATTCCTATGGGACTCCTTTCGCCAACAATTAGATTAGATGTAATCCGATCTTGGTACTAAACACTTCAATTGGTGACGAGATGACCAGTCAGGACTCTGTCTTTCCCATTATTTGGTGGTTTTATTTAGGTTGCCTTCATATATGTATATATTTTAGGAAGCTTCTACTGTATAGGTTTCCACACTAACCCTTTAATGGCCCTTAATTTTAGCTGTCTCTCCCTGTATTTCTTCTCCCTCCCCCTTCCTCACTTGATTCTCCTATTCCATCACCCCACCAAACACTCATAACTGTCTATTCTATTTCCCTTTCCTAATGAGATCTATCTGTGCCCCCAAGTCCCTTACTCCACGCCTAGCTTCTGTGGTTCTACAGACTATAGTTTGGTTATCAGTGACTTAATGGGCAATATCCACATATATGTGAAAACATACTATGTGTTTCTGGGTCTGGAATACCTCACCTCACTTAAGATGTTTTGTTTTGTGTTTGGTTCCATCCATTTACCTTTTTTTCCAGCTTTTTTTTTTAACAGCTGAGTAATATTACATTGTGTAAATGTACCAGATTTTCTTTATCCATTTTTCTATTGAGGGGCATCTAGGTTATTGCCAATGTCTGACTGTTATGAATAGTGTAGCAATGAACACGATTGAGCAAGTGTCTCTGTGGTGGGATGAAAAGTTCGTAGCTATATGCCCAAGAGTGGTATGGCTGGACCGTGGGTTTGTTCAATTCCCATCTTCCTGAGGAGCCACCACATTGATCTCCACACAGTGGCTGTACACGTTTGCAGTCCACAAGCAGTGCACGGGTCTCCCCTGACTCAACGTCTTTGCCAGAGTAAGCCGTCATCTGCGTTTACTGATACAGCCACTCTGATGGGTGTAACGTAAAAATCTCAAAGTAGTTTTAATCTGGATTTATGTGATAACTAAAGATGTTGAACATTTTAGCCATATCCTCTACTGTGAATTATCTTTTAAAATCTGTACCCTATTTTAAGTTGGATTATTTTTTCTCTTGACATCTATTTTCAATGAAAACTCATATATTCTTAGTTTCTATACAGTTTAATTTGCAATTTTTCTTTTATGATTTACACTGAATCTCCTTTAGTACATAAAATATCCAAATTTTCTTTCACATTTTAAATTTCATAGTCCTGGCTCATTAATATAGATCTGCAATTCTTATAGAAAAGCATTATCTCTGGTCTCCATTCTGTTTATCTTCACACCGATATTAAAATGACTTGATAAAGATAATTGAAGAAAATTGAGTGGATAGTACAGATAGCTACCTAAAGAAAATTCTAAAAATGTCAAATTTATAAAAATAGTTAAATCAGTTGGAATTCCTTTTTATAAATATATTTACTTGTTTTCTTTTCAAATATATATGAAAAGTATATATATATATATATATATATATATATAATGAATTTGACTCCTTTTCACTCCTGTTATGACTCTCTCTTTCCCCCTTTTCTCCCATTGAAACTTTACATCATCCCAACATTTTTTTTGTCCAAGTTTCATATCTTTTGTGCTCTCTTTTGGAAATGGAACTATCACATAAACTGTAGAAACAGTCTGGCAGTGTCTTCAATATTTAAACACACCATTCCCTGTGAACCAGCTACCTTACCCTAGATATTTTCCCAAAAGATATAAAAATAGACTTCTGCTTGAATTTTTTTTACAGTTTTACTCAGAGTATGCCAAACTCTCGAGAATCCAATTGTCTGTTAGCTGATGAATAAAGCCAATTGCTGTGGCTTGTTACCCAGCATCAATGTGCAGCAACACAGGCGATTTTAAATACATTCAGAAGACTAAAAGTAAATTACACATTCTATAGCCCGATTGATTTCGTTTATTTGAAATTTTAGAAATGGGAATAATATAGTAACAAAATAGTAACTTAGAATTAATGATTGGATTAATTACCTAGAGCTATAACAGACTTTATGGAAATTTATGAACACATTTGTCAAAAGTAATCAGATTGTATTTTCAAAAGGGTAGATTTTATTTTATAAAAACTATCCTATCACTTTATAAACAAAACTCTTTATTTATACACAGAGGATTTTAGAGATTATATCCTTCCATTTGTATTTATCACCTATATAATAAAGTCTAACCAAAGTATTGGTGCTATTCTTCCATGGAGAGTTCATTTATAATTACTTTAAATTATTTTGCAAATAGTATTTATACTGCTTTTCTTTCAGTGCATAACAGTAATACACCATAAGAACATTTTGGAGATAAAGATTTTTCAGCTATAGAAAGTGATTTGGGCTATAGAAAGTGATTCACATTTGATCCCTGATGTGAAAAACCAGGGATCATTGTGGAGGTAAAAAGATTGCAAGAGCCAGAGACACAGATCGTTTACTATGAGATCGTGTCTCCTAAAAAATGTCAGAGAACCTACATCCATGAAGCCTCATTAATATCGCTGCCTAAACAAGACTTGAATATGACCACCGATGAATGTGGAACATGGTCAGGAGAAAGATCACAGGCCCTAACTCTAGGGAAAAAATGTCAGAAACTGGGGAATGCTGAGAGCAGGAAAATGGTCTTCCCTAGGGAAGACCCCTCAATTGGTTACATAATACCAGCTGGTCGGCCCTGAGATCATATCTACAGGTAATATTATACAGATTGAACAGGATGTATTTAGAAATTCTGTGAGAGAGAGAGAGAGAAAGAGAGAGATTAAACAGAGAGGCCATGAATTTGAGAGAGCAAGGGGAATGTGAGAGTTTCAGAGCAGAAAATGTAACAATATTCTAATTTCAAAAATAAAAATAAGATATATATTCCCTTCATTATTGTTGCATTGTTATTTCTAGGTAAATACAACTCTGCTATTATCATATATATATTATCATATATACATCATATACATACATATATATATATAAACAGACAGGAGAAGTTCGACTTTACTCCAGGCTTCCTGTTTCCATATCAAATGTTCACTACTGTCATGAATCTTCCTCCATTTCTTTTGAAATGCTCTATATTTCTTTCTCACTGTATAAAAATGCTCCATATTTCATTCAAACTGTATTTTACCTAAAATGGACTCTACTCAGCAGATAAAACTTTTCTGTATTGTAAAGATTTGTTCATTTTTATGTGTTTGTGCATGTGCCTGAATATATGTTTATATAGTAGATTAGTACAGGTAGCCATCAAGGACAGAAGAGGGTATCAGATTCCCTGGGACTGGAGTCACAAATAGTCCTAAGCCACACAATATGGTTGCTTGGAAAGAAACCCAGGTCCTATGTAAGACCAACAAGAGCTCTAAACCACTGAGCCATCTCTCTAGCCCACATTTCTCTGCATTTAAACTGGCCAATAAATTTTAATCAAGAGTACTCTTTTATTATTACTTTACCTTACTCTATAACAGTGGTTCTCACCCTTCCTAATGCTGCAACCCTTTAATACAGTTCCTCATGTTGTGGTGATGTCCAACCAAAAAAAATATTCATTGCTACTTCATAGCTGTACTTTTGCTACTGTTATAAATTGAAGTGTACCCTGCTCAGATGTAGCCCATAGTAGCTCAGTATCCAAGTGGGTTTTCCTAGTAAGGGGAACAGGAACTGTTTCTGACATGAACTCAAGGACTGGCTCCTTTACCTCTCCCCGCTCCCGAGGGAGGAACAGCCTTGCTAGGCCACAGAGAAGGACATTGCAACCAGTACTGAAGATACCTGATAAGCTAGGGTCAGATGGAAGGGGAGGAGGATCTCCCCTAGCAGTGCACTTGGAGAGGGGCAGGTAGGAGATGAGGGAGGGAGGGTGAGATTGGAAGGGAATGAGGGAGGGGGCTATGGCTGGGATACAAAGTAAATAACCTGTGATTAATATTAAAAAATAAAAAAATAAAAATATTGAAGTGTAAATGCCTAAAATGCAGGATATCCGATATGTGATCCCCTAAAGGGAATACAATGCACAGATTAAAAACCGCTGTTCTGTGCTAATGGAAGCACCTGTCTAATCTCTCCATCAAATCATAACTTGGAAAAAAGTGACATACATCACTTTATCCCAGAAAATATATTGTATTATGCTTGATATACAGTATGTTTTCACTTATCACATTTTGTTCTTCTGTAAAAAGATGTTGAAAGTATATCAGTCTGATTTAGAAGGAGTATATTTCTACTCAAAACATAAGAGGACATATCTATTAATGTATCATACAATTCAGTAATTTGAAGAATTAAAAAATTAAGTATATTTTCTGATGAAACACGAATATTTAGAAACATTAAATTAGGCACTGGTGCGCTCTCTCCCTGCAGTGTGGCTGTTTATGTGAAGCAGTTGGCCTGCCTCCTCTGTCGTTTTCCCACTTAATTTTATACCTCTTTCATTTCACATGTGCAATATTACATCAGCAAGTATGTGCTTAATGGGCTGAAGCTAATGAAAACTGAAGCTTTGAAAGTGCCAAATCTGATTCTCGAGGGTGTACATTGCTACATTTTCTTCTGCTCCTTAGAACAGTCCTTTCCAGGGATCCTCAAAAACAAGTTAGTTTCATTGCAGAAAAGATAAATAACGGACTGCAGAAAGTGTGCCACATAAGTCCTGTGGTGCTTCACTTGGGACTCATGACATTTCCCTTAAAATATCCCACTCACGTTGGTCATGACACACAACCTCATGCTATTTGTTGAGCTAATTCAAAATTAGATATCGACATCCCCAAATGTCCTAAAAAAAAAAAAAGACTCATTAATGCTATAAAATTTGAGAGATTAAATCTATTTGCATTTTTCTACATGTAGACATCCGGTTAGACCAGCACCATTTGTTGAAGATGCTATCTTTTCTCCATTGTATGGTTTTGGCATCTTTGTAAAAGATCAGGTGTCCATAAGTGTGTGGGTTTATTTCTGGGTCCTCTCTTCGGTTCCATTGATCCACCATTCTGTTTTATGCCAGTACCATGCAGTTTTTATTACTGTTGCTCTATAGTAGAGCTTAAGATCTTTAAGATCCAGAAGATCTTTTATTGTAGAGGATTGTTTTAGCAATTCTGGGTTTCTTGTTATTCCATACGAAGTTGAGAATTTTTCTTTCCAGGTCTGTAAAGAATTGTGTTGGTAATTTGATGGGAATTACATTAAATCTGTAGATTGCTTTTGGTAAGATGCCATTTTTACTATGTTAATCCTGCCAAGCCATGAGCATGGGAGATCTTTCCATCTTCTGATATCTTCTTCTAATTCTTTCTTCAGAGACTTGAAATTTTTTTCATACAAGTCTTTGACTTGCTTGGTTAGGGTTACACCAAGGTACTTTATGTCATTGTGGCTATTGTGAAGGGTGTTGTTTCCCTAATTTCTTTCTCAGCCCTTTTGTCTTTTGTATACAGGAGGGCTCCTGAATTTTTTGAGTTAATTTTGTATCTGACCACTTTGCTGAAGGTGTTTATCAGCTGTAGGAGTTCCCTGGTAGAACAACCATGTTTGTAGCAGCTTTGTTTGTAATAGCCAGAAGCTGGAAACAGCCTAGATGCCCCTCAACTGAGGAATGGATGCAGAAATTGTGGTACATCTACACAATGGAATATTACTCAGCAATGAAAAATAAGGAAATAATGAAATTTGTTGGTAAATGGTGGGACCTGGAAAGGATCATCCTGAGTGAGCTTTCCCAGAAGCAGAAAGACACACATGGTATATACTCACTCATATAGACATGTAATATAAGATAAACCTACTAAAATCTGTACATCTAAAGAAACTAATCAAGAGAGAGGACCCTGACTAAAATGGTCAATCCCCATCCCAAAAGGCGAAGAGGAAGGATATCAGAAGAAGAAGGAAACAGGAAACAAGCTAGAAATCCACCACAGAGGGCCTTTGAAAGACTCTGCCCTGCAGACTATCAAAGCAGACGCTGAGACTTATGGCCAACTGTTGGGCAATGTGCATGGAATCTTATGTAAGAAATGGGAAATAGTAAGATCTGGAGTGGACAGGAACTCCACAAGGAGAGCAACAGAACCAGAAATTTGAACACAGGGGTCTTCCCAGAGACTCATGCTCCAATCAAGTACCATGCATGGAGATAACCTAGAGCCCTGCACAGATGTAGCCCATGGCAGTTCAGTGTCCAAGCAGGTTCCATATCAATGGGAAGAGGGACTGCCTCTGACATAATCTGATTGGCCTGCTCTTTGATCACCTCACCCTGAGTGGGGAGCATCGTTACAACGCCACAGAAGATGACAATGCAGCTACTCCTGATGAGATCTGATAGACTAAGATCAGAAGGAAGGAGAGGAGGACTTCCCCTATCAGTGGACTTGGGGAGGGGCATGCGTGAAGAAGGGGGTATGAGGGTGGGATCAGGAGGGGAGGAGGGAGGGGCTTATGGGGGGATACAAAGTGAATAAAATGTAATTAATAAAATAAAATTAAAAAATTGAGAGATTAGATTGATTTAATCTGGAAAATTATTTTTTTTTATCTCAAAGGAATTATTGAATAAAGGAAATAGCAGTGACTATTTGAGTCATTTCATCATGTCAAACTCATTTGATTTCACACCATGACTATATTATCAGGTTTACATAGGTATCTCACAGCAGTCTCATAGTCTTTTGGTGTGTCACTAATAAGTCTTATGACAAAGGTGAGGTTGTGGATAACCGAGCCATCATGGAGTGTGTTTTGCTCTATTATTGCTCACCTTCCAGGTACCCTTTCATACCACAAAAAGCAGTGTTTTCATCATAACAGTTTGCTAATAAAGAAGAATAAGCTCACAAAATCAAGGATGTCCCGATGTTCCAAAGAAGGGAAACTGATAAAATAAAGATCTTGTCTGGGCAATGAACTAAATCGAGTAGCATGAGCTTTAAAAGGGACAAATATGGGGGCAGCAAATGAATTTAAATAACCAATGAAAGCTAAGGTGAAACAGAGGCACAGAAACACAGACATGTTAATATATAGTAACCTCAGACTTAAGCCATACTTCCATGCAGCTAGGAAAAGGGCATGAAAAGTTCAATGTTTATTTGAGTGAGTGTTAAGTGGCCAGGTAAAGGGCAAAGTTGTTCTCTGCAATGGAGATTTCAGTGTGGTAATTTGTATACCGCACTTTACGACACAAAAATGTCATTGAATATGACGGAGATGTTAGAAAAATTGAAGTTCATGCTTCATGAGGAACATTTAGGTAATCAGGAATATCAGATACTGGAAAGATGAGAATTCACCAGAGACGAGAGAGCTTTTGGAAGCACTGAAGCATGCATGGGAGGACAGGCAAGGGAGACATTACAGTGGTGAGAAACAGTGTGGCACTGTGCCCGCCTACAAGCGCAGAGGGGAAGGTTGTCCAAGATTAAGAAAACCACCAGTACTCGATTACTCTGTTACCCTCAATAAACTGATATTTAGAAAAAATGTAAAAAAGTATTTGAGTGGAAGAGGTTCCCCCACACCCCTGAGTTTGTCAAAGCCTGCTAGGAATGTTGTCTAAAAGAAGGGCATGTTACCAAGAGACATTCTCCATAAGTGAAATATAAGTTAAACTTTAAAATGAGATGGCAATGCAGATAACAGTGGCTCAGGGTGGATTGATTCCTCGAACTTATTTTGACTTCTCTTTTTTTTTTAATTTTATTTTTCTCATTAGTTACATTTTGTTAATTCTGTAACCCTCATTGCCTCCCCAGTCCCACCTTTTCTCCCTCATCTCCTCCCTGCCCCTTTCCAAGTCCACTGATAGGGGAGGACCTCCTCCCCTTTCATATGACTCCGTTTTGTCAGGTATTTTCAGGACTGGCTGCAAAGTCCTCCTCTGTGGCCTAACAGTACTGCTCCTCCCTTGGGAGGTGGGGAGGTCAAAGAGCCAGTCATTGAGTTCCTGTTAGAAATAGTCCTTGTTCCCCTTATTATGGGAAACCAATTGATTACTGGGCTATCACGGGTCACATCCGAGCAGAGGTTCTAGGTTTTATCCTCTCATGGTCTTTGGTTGAGTGTCCATCTCAAAAAAGACCCTGTGCCCAGATATGTTTGGTCCTTGTGGAGCTCCTATCCTTTCCACATCAAACTCCCCTTCTTTCATATGATTCTCTGTACTCTGCCGAAGGTCTGGTTATGACTCTTAGTATCTACTTTGGAACACTGCTAGGTAGAGTCTTTCAGATGCCTTCTGTGGTAGACTCCTGTCATATGTTCAATGCATATCCCATTTGTCTTTCTAAATGAGGATTGATCATCATACCCCGTGTCCGCTTTCTTGATTATCTTCTTTAGGTGTATAGATTTCATTATGTTTATCATATCTTTTAGGTCTATATAAGCGAGTATATTCCATGTTTGTCTTTCTCCTTCTGGGATACTTCACTCAGAATGATCTTTTCTAGATCCCACCATTTGCCTGCAAATTTCATGATTTCCTCTTTTTTGATTGCTGAGTAGTATTCCATTGTGTAAAAATACCACAATTTCTGTACCCATTCCTCCACTGATGGACATCTGGGTTGTTTCCAGGTTCTGGCTATTACAAATAAAGCTGCTACAAACATGGTTGAGCAAATTTCCTTATTGTGTACTTGAGCAAATTTTGGGTATATGCCTAGCAGTGGTATAGCTGGGTCCTGAGGAAGCACAATTCCTAGTTGTCTGAGAAAACGCCAGATTGTCTTCCAAAGTGGTTGTACCAGTTTACATTCCCACCAGCAGTGGAGGAGGGTTCCCCTTTCTCCACAACCTCTCCAGCATGTGTTGTCACTTGAGTTTTTCATCTTGGCCATTCTGATGGGTGTAAGGTGAAATCTCAGGGTTTTTTTGATTTGCATTTCCCTGATGGCTAATGATGTTGAGCATTTCTTTAAGTGTTTCTCTGCCATTCTATATTCCTCTACAGAGAATTCTCTGTTTAGCTCTGCTCCCCATTTTTTATTGGATTACTTGGTTTGTTGCTTTTCAGCTTCTTTAGTTTTTTGTATATACTGGATATTAGCCCTCTTTCAGATAAAGGGTTGGTGAAGATTCTTTCCCAATCTGTGGGCAGTCGTTTTGTTTTGATGACGGTGTCCTTTGCTTTACAGAAGCTTTTCAGTTTCATGAAGTCCCATTTATTGATTGTTGCTCTTAAAGCTTGTGCTGTTGGAGTTCTGTTCAGGAAGTTGTCTCCTGTGCCAATGAGTTCTAGGCTGTTCCCCACTTTTTCTTCTAACAGATTTAACGTATCTGGTTTTATGTTGAGGTCTTTGATCCACTTAGACTTTAGTTTTGTGCAGGGTGATAAATGTGGATCTATTTTCATTTTTCTGCATGTAGACATCCAATTAGACCAGCACCATCTGTTGAAGATGCTATTTTTTTCCATTGAATGGTTTTGGCTGCTTTGTCAAAAATCGAGTATTCATAGGTACATGGGTTTATTTCTGGGTCTTCTATTCGGTTCCATTGATCCTCCTTTCTATTTCTATGCCAATACCATGCAGTTTTTATTACTATTGCTCTGTAGTACAGCTTGAGATCAGGGATGGAGATACCTCCAGATGATCTTTATTTTGACTTTTCAAATATTCAAGAATGCTTTTAGAGTGAGCGAATGTGGCAACCAGAATAAGTAACAGGATGCACAGGCTTAGTTCTTAAAATTGGTGCAGATGTGATTTTACAGGGCAGATGTTGAAATACCAGGGCAGGTGCCACTTTGGAATGGATTGTACGGAAACACATGAATAGCTACAAGAAAGGAGATGGTTTCTTAGGGAAAGACTTATTAAGGGAGAGCTGCAGGGGAGCATATGCCATATTCCCCCACTGGCTGGATCAGAGGGCAAGAACGGAAAGGAACGAATACAGGTCCACTGTGAACCTTTTGGGTCAATAGCATGGTATCTGGCTCCTCCACGTTTGTATAATTTAAGCTTTTCTGACTAAAATCTTTTGGTTGAATGAAAATCAGGGAAACTGAGGGCTGCCAGTTTTGCATTGATGCTATCTTGACATATTAATCTGCAGATCTTTCCTCATTAATTTCTATTCTCGTTCGTTAGAACTAATTCCCAAATGGCAAAGATTCACCTACTTTCTGTGTGAATTCACCTTGAAATGACTGTAGACATCTTGAGTTGTAGTCACCATTATTGTCCCCAAGAAGTCAAGTCATGTTTCCTTACTAGTTTGATATCTGGAGTTTAACATTACTCTATGTGTCAGGGTGTGCCTTGTTCTTTAGCAGCAGTTTGAGATCTATTCTGACTTGATGTCTGCTCTGACTCAGGGCCCTGGTAATGCCGTGACCACACTGGGCTCTGCAGAAATGCCTGTCCAGGAAGCTTACTTAGCTTCCCTCAGTTATGTTCTCTTCCACAACAAATACGGATGGAATTAAGTGAGATGGGGCACAAATACGCTAGGAATAGGCAAGTAGGAATTCACTTTAGAATTCATTCAAGATTAAACATTTGTTTTAAAAAGTAAGTTGTTCATACGAAAAGTGCAGGGTCAACGAAGACTGTAGGCAGACGGGAGTTTTCTCAATACGCTCTTCTTGAGTGTAAAACTGAGTCTGTACATGTGCAGAGCCATGAATAGCCTGGAGTCATTTTGGAAAAGATTTTCTGTTCATTAGCCTGTAGGTGATAGGAAGTAGCAGAACAGTTTAACAGTGCCGTGCACCTAGTTAGTTTAGAGAAACTTGTACGAAATACAGTGTCTGTGTATTTTGTGTTGCTGTTATTTGTTAGTTTTCTTTTTTTTTTGATTCTCAAAAGTAACTTTATTATTTTTAATTAATGTATTTGTTTATTAATCACAGTTTATTCACTTTGTGTCCCAGCTGTAACCCCCGCTCTCATTCCATCCCAATCTCACCCTCCCTCCCTTATCTCCTCCCATGTCCCTCCCCCAGTCCACTGATAGGGGAGGTCTTCCTCCCCTTCCCTCTGACCCTAGCCTAGCAGGTCTCATCAGGACTGGCTTGCATTGTCTTCCTCTGTGGCCTAGTTAAGGCTGCTCCCCCTTCAGGGGGAGGCCAGTCACTTAGTTCATGTCAGAGACAGTCCCTGTTCTCATTACTAGAGCACCAACTGACTTGGAGACTGAGCTGCCATGGGCTACATCTGCACAGGGGTTCTAATTATCTCCATGCATGGTCCTTGGTTGGAGTATCAGTCTCAGAAAAGACCCCTGTACCCAGATTTTTTGGTTCTTTTGCTCTCCTTGTGGAGCTCCTGTCCCCTTCAGGTTTTTCCATCTCCCCCTTCTTTCATAAGATTCCCTGCACTTTGCCCAAAGTTTGACTATGAGTCTCAGCATCTGCTTTGATACCCTGCTGGGAAGAGTCTTTCAGAGGCCCTCTGAAAATTATTCTACTTTCTGTTTATTGAAACTCTTAGGGATCATCTAACATGGATTGATGTTTCTTCTAAGAAAAGTTAAGTGAAATCTTATCTCATGAACAGCAGAATTTTGGTTTGGGAAATACCCTTAATGTGAAAAGAAGAAAAGAAAATAGATTTATAAATGTATTTTATAAATGTAGTTTTCTCAAAGAGGTAAGCTGTAGTGATATAATATCCTAATCATAGATACATTTTCATTATTAAATATGATTTGTAGGTTTTGAATTAAAAATAAAAGCCTATGAGCATGAATCACCTTGTTTCAGGGTCCGTAGGTGTTAGTGGCAAGGCACATCTTATGTGAATGAAATAAATGATTTTCTGTTATTTAAAAGGAGTAAACAACCACTGCAAAGAGGAAGTTATCCAAATGAGCGACTACTTCCTAGATAATACTTTATTGCTAATGAAATTCAGATTAAATGAACACATAGACAATATTAAAAATTATTCAGAGGTCTCTAGCATGTTCACATTTATTTATCTGACCCATTACCTATTTCATTACTCCAGTTCTGTCAGCTTTTCTCCCCCTTTCTCTCTCTTTCTCTCTCTGAGTGTGTGTGTGTGTGTGTGTGAATGCTTACAGAAGCATAAAAATCCGTATTAACACCATTTGCTCCTCCAAGTGTATACTTTGGATGGATATGACATTTGAGAGATTAAATATATTAGAGATTAGATATACAAACATTCACACACAGACACACACACACACACATTCTAATTCTATTCATGATATAACTCTCATTGTTTTTAGCCTAAGTTTCAAACTTTATTTTTCTTAGCTGTCATTTAAAAGAGTGATAAATGATAATATTTAAATGGAGATTAATGTCTTATTTATAGCAATTTGCCTTGAAATACATCAGGCAAAAGAATTTGCTATTTATGCAGTAAGTGAGATAATGAAAACCCCAAGCCTAAGCACAATGATGCTTTGAGGTCACCATCAGTATCTTAGCCTGCTTAACTCCTCATCACTTAGCTGCTGCCTGTTCATCAACTCCAGTTTATATGATAAGCTTTGGAGAATGAAATAACCAAGATGATAAAAGCTATATTTTCTGAAATGTCTTTATCACTTCCTGGTTTTCAGATGAATCTCTTTGTGTCATTTCTCAATTTTCTTACATGTGATTGTTTGCCAGCACCATCTAGACAAATTGTTAAAATTCAGCCTTATCCATGGAACAGAAAATATATAAGAACATAAAAAAATAGTGAAATAACACACCCACAGAATAGTAACACTCAATGTCTTACTTTTACAATGATTAAGAACTAAATAACATTGTTTTGTTGAATCATGCCAAGTTGAAAAACTATTTAGAAGTTTAATGTCTAAAATTTCATTTTCATCCAAAGGTGAAGGAGCACTTTGAAGGGGCAAATGGTGCTAATAGTGATTTTATGCTCTTGTAAGCATTCACACATTTTGACTAACATAACTCAACACATAATTTCTCCATTGTGAATGAAATCATAAATGGGAAGCCATACAAGAATATTTTTACTTGAGAACAGCAACGGTCTGGAAGAAAATGATACATGTTAGGGAACTGATCCTTCTGTAGCCAATCATGTTTTCTAATTGGCAACTTCCGTCATTTATTTGCCATTTCTTTCTTCATGACTTTCAAGAAAAAAAATGTGACCCTTGTGTAATAAATGTGTTTTCCTCTCTGCCAGGATAGCTAAATGCTTAGAAATAGAAAGACTTTGTTCCCTTAACAGCACAGAAAAATACCATCTTTAGAGTGATTAAAAACAATATTTATGGCCTCAAGTTTGCGTACTGTGCTTTAAGAAGTCTGTCAAGTTAGCTGTTTATTACTCACAGCTTAAAGCATCATTGCCAGAAAAAGATCTGTGAGTCTTTGAACAAGCGTAGCTGCTGATGGAAATCAGCAATGTGCTACCATAATTTTAGATATTATGATTCACAGTAGTGACTCTATGTACTGTATTTTCCTGGGAAGGAACATACAGACAGCTAAATAGTAAGGAAGAAATAGAAGAGTTGCATTGCTATGATGCCAAATGCTCAGTTGCATTTTCCCAAGCAGGACATAATGTGGATAGATCAAATTTCAGTTTATTATTTCCTTCTTCAAGGACTCTATGTCCCAGAAATTTTCTCATGAATATCAGCCCCCTCAATAGTGACTGACACGATCTCTCGGAGGACCTTGGCAGAAAAGTTACATTACGGTCTCACATCGTAAATCTGATAGTACATGCCAAACATAAAAGGTACGTTGAGAGGGCAACGTACCTTTCCTCCATTTTCATAATTATTTTAGTGGTGATAACAAAAAGGAGATACATCATATGCAGAGACTGAAAAAAAGTTAGTGAGTGGATATCTCAGTAAAGAGTTTGCAATTTGTGGATTACATGCTACACCGAAATGCCAAAATGACAAAATTTCGACCAGATCAGCAGAATGACTCAATAGGTAAAAGTGTTTGTCAGTAGCCTGGCAACTTGAGTTCAGTCCCTAGAACCCACATAATAGAAGTGAGCAGACTCCCACAGTTGTCTTCTGACACACACACACTCACAATTAAATGAATTGATAAATAATTGTAAAAGAGAAAAAAAAAACTTTCACAACAGAAATATTTTCCCATATGAGCAAATGTTGAGTGTATATCATGGCTGAATGTAGTTTTAAAAATGCTGATGGTTATTATTTAAGTTGAAAAAAAACCAACATTCTAAGTATAACAATGTAATGTTAGAATCCACAGATCCTGTAGCCCGTAGAATCACAGTTTCAGACATTCATACTTTTGAGACATTATTTGTGAATCCAGGTGCTAGGATTTCTTAAGTGTGAAAGTAAGTTTCCATTAAAAGGGGGTATCGATGGCCCCACATCCTGCCCCCACATCCTTCCTAATGTCCTGCCTGAGAATCAAGAGTTGGGTGCAGATTCATTCTGTGAACCACACCTGTCTTAAGGAAACTCTAAGAAAAAAAAACACTTCTTCCACATGGGGCCTGATTCCTCTATTCGTAACTCCCATGGACCCCCACCAATGCTGTCTGTCTCTGGTGCTGAGGCCTAACCTCTCCCCAGGGCTAAGCCCTGTTGTTGTTCGCCTGTGTCCATCACAGTGACAACTTTTCTAATGCATGCCAATATATTCTTTATTCCAACGTTTCCCTGAGCCTACATCTAAAACTTTTCACAATAAGAGTAAAGTGGGCAAACTTACTAGCAAATTGAAGCATGCAGTCAAATTTGGTGTTTTCTAATACAGCAAAAACATGAAAAAATAATTCTTTTTTGCTTTGCTTTGCTTTTTCGAGACAAGGTTTCTCTGTATAGCCATGGCTGTCATGGACTCACTTTGTAGACCAGGCTGGCCTTGAATTTACAGAGATTTGACTGCCTCTGCCTCCCTGAATGCTGGGATTATAGGCATGCACCACCACATCATCTGAGAAAAATCATCCTTAACTCAAGTTTAAAAAATTAAAATACTAAAAGATTAAAATACTAGAGTAATAAAGTTTCTAATTAATACCAAGGTGTTAAAAATTATAGCATCAAAAACTGTGGCTAAAAAGACAACTCGGTGCTTAAGAATACTTGCTGCCCTGCTAGGTGGAGCCTTTCAGAGAACCCTATACAGTAGGCTCCCATCCTGTTGCCTTCTTCCACCTTTCCACCCAACAGGGGATCAAGGCAGATTCTGAGACTCAAAGCCAAACTTTTGGCAGAATTCAGGGAATCTTATGGAAGAAGAGAGGGATGGGGATGGAAGGACATGGAGGGGACAGGAACCCCATAGGGAGACAACAAAGCTAAAAAATCTGAGCCCAGGAGGTCTTGCAGACACTGATGAACCAACCAAGGACCATACATGGAGAGGACCTAGACACTCTGCTCATTTGTAGCCGATTGGCAGCTCAGTCTCCATGTGGGTGCCTCAGTAAGGGGAGAAAGGGCTGCCTCTGTCATGAACTCAGTTTCCTGCTCTTTGATCACTTGCCCCTGGTGATTTGGCCTTACCAAGCCACAGAGGAAGAGGATCCAGGCAGTCCTGATGAGACTTGACAAGCTATGGGCAGATGGCAATAGTGGAGAACTCCCTGTTTCAGTGGACTAAGGGAAGGGGATAGGGAGAAAGAAGGAGGGAGGGTGTGACTGAAAGGAGTTGAAGGAGGGGCTTCAGTTGGGATATATAATGAATAAATTGATTAGAAAAAAAATGTTTGCTGCTCTATCAGGAAACCCAACTAGCACCCACATCACGGAGCTCACAACTTCCTTTAACTCCAGTTTCAGAGGATCCAACACCCTTCTTTGGCCTCCAGAGACCTGCACACACATGGTACACACATATATACGAGGTCCACACATTTACTTAGCATGCACATTCATACAAAGTAAAAATAAATAATATATATATTTTCAAATCAGGGTTTCTCTGTGTAGCTTTGGATGTCCTGGACTCTCTTTGTAGCCCAGGCTGGTCTTGAACTCACAGAGATCCACCTGCCTCTACCTCCCTGAATGCTGGGATTACAGGCCTCTTCCACTGTTGCTGGCTATAAATAAAATATTAAAATTTAAATAAGCTGTTTTAGCGAATCTGCTTCAGGCCCTCTCACCCTGAGGTGAGAGCCGTATTCACACACTTTCTTAGAGAGTGAATACCAAATCAGAAGCCACATTCACGTTCATGTACCTTCTAGTGAGGCTGTCTGTATTCTTTGTCCTGTGCCTTCTTTCATTCTCATGCTCAGCAATGAGCTTCATTCATGAAATTCTCAGTTGCCATGGAAATTATCCTACTCTCAAATACTGAGTACCTGAAGGACTTATCAAAAATTCTTCCTCCCTGATCTGAAATCAATCAACTTAACACAAAAGCAGAAACAGAACAAAAATTCTACTCCATGGAGGCAGGCTAGAATCCCATATCAGAGCCACAAAAAAGAAATCAATCTACACACCCAGCTCCTCAATACAACTAATATGAAATTGCCAAGACAATACATCTCCTCCACAGAGAAATAGTGATATAAAAAGTTCTCTAATAAGAACTACCCAGATAAATCCCAACAGAAAATTTAAAAGAACAATCAAATAATTCAAGAGTTTAAAGAGAACACAAAGACTGAAGTGAACTTGAAAATAGGAAGTCCAGAGTGAGGTCCAGGAAAATACCAAGTTATAACTGAACAAAATAATCAACACAATTCAGAATTTAAAAAGTTAATTCAATACACATACAGAAGATGCAGAAATATTGAATAAATATTGAATAAAACTCAAGTTAAATGAAGCCAAATCCATAACCAAATTAGAAAACTCAAGGAAAAACTACCAGTAAAGTGGATCAGGCAGAAAACAGACAAGAGGACATAAAGATACAGTAGAGGAACTGACCATACAAGCAAAATATATGAAAAAATACAATAACATAGTAGCATGAAAAGAATATACAGGGACTGTGGAAGGGTATGCAACACCATGCTATGGAATATAGACACCACAGGAGAAGAATCCCAGCACAATGGCAGAAACCAGATCTTGGTCAGGATTATAGAAGAAAACATGCCTAAACTAAGGAAAGAGCTACTTATTGAAATACAAGAAACACATGGAACACCAAATAACAATTATTCATCATTTTACAGTTAAAACACCAAGTATACAAAACAAAGAAAAGGTTTTGAAAGTTGAAAGAGAAAAACCACAAGCTACATACAAAGGCAAACCCACCAGAATAACCTCTGATTTATCAATAGAAACCTTAAAATCCAGAAGAGCCTGGATCAATGTACTGCAAGTTCTAAAAGACCACAGGTGCCAACCTAGATTGCTTTACCCAGAAATACTATATGCTATAGTTCAAGAGAAAGAAAATCTTTCTATGATGTGAGCAGGCTAAAAGAATTCGTGTGAATAAAAATCAGCCCCACAGAGAGGACTGAAAACAATATTTCAGAAAGAAGAGTGTGTTAAAGATAGAAAAGAAACAAAATGAAAACAAATGGATGGCCAAGAACAGAAACAACAACACTGTATCATTAGCAACTGCTTGGTGGTGAAAGGGCAGATTCTGTAACTCTGCACAGAAGACTATGACAGATCCCACTTGGCAGGAGGCAGTGGAGCTGAGAGGTGAGTTTCTATCTACCAACCAAATATAGTCTGGATGTGACAGATGGAAAAAAGTTGCTGATTTTTTGTAGGTAAATATTTCAAGTGATTCCAGGCAGGAATGAGTGAGGATAGTCGTTTGGAAAGGTTGAAAGGAAGGCAGGAATTAAGCAATTTGTCAAGATTTTCTAGTAAGGTGATATGAAAAAGTTGAAGCCTAGAAGGGAGACAAAACAGAGACTCCTGTGTAATAGGAGATACATGAGCCAGTGTGATGCAAGGATAGAAAGCAAGCAACCAAATGTGAATTTAGAGGCCACCTGAGCTAACACAGAGGCTGCTTTTAGAGCCCATAGACAAGGTTAGCACCCCCCTAACTGTTGTATCCAGCTGTTTGAAAAATAGGCAGCAAGGGCAAAAGTGGGTTCTCATTTGTCCCAATATCTCTAGGACCATTCCATTCCCTATTTTTCAGCAGTATGCAAGATAAAAGGTTGGTCAACATCTGAGAGGCAGAGCAGGGGCCAGTAAGGGTGCTTCATGGAGAAGAGAGAAAGCAGGTGTGACAGGCTTAGTAAAATCTATAGGGGCTCAGTTAAGGGTCCCCAGGCCACTTCATAGAGGGGGTAACCAGGAGGAACAAAGTTTGGAACCCAGGTTCTGAGGTATTCCACCAGACCCAGGAAGAAGAAAATCTCTGCCTTGGTGGCTTGAGGTACTATCTGTGATCAAAAATGAATGTGTGGCTATTGGGGGATAACAGAAAGCCTAGATACTTGACCTAAAGGACCAAGAGCTGAACTTCAGAAGGGGAGGCTCTAGGCTTAGATTTTTCAAATACCTATTTTATTTAGTAGGGAAAGGGGCTATAGAACTCTTTTAGCAACTTCCTGCTGATTAGGGTCACTGGGTTTTTTTGAGATATACCAAAAATGTCAGTCATCAGGATACCAGTAGTGTAGTCAAACAGTAAAGTAGCAAACCATAGCAGCAGCAGCAGCAACAACAAACAGGAAGCAACAGCAACAGAGGTGTTACCACTCTGCAAAAATAGCAAGACTCGGCCCAAATGGCACAAATCCACCAGAGGCAAAACTCTGCCAAAGCAACACAAAAGTTCTCTGGAGCATTTCTCTCTGTGAAAACCAACAAGGCTATGTGAACTGTTTCAAAGCATAGTGATGCAAAAAGCAATGTCTCCCTGTCTGTGGGCTTCTATTTATCCTTTCTCAGAGTCCACACAAGGATGTTTTTCCAGCTAGCAAAAACCATGCACCTCACATGAGGTAGTTTCCAGCTGACAAACATCACACGCCTTTCCATGGGGTTGGGGGAGACATTGTCACATCCCACACTTGGAATCAAAACCAAAACATATTTACGTGACACAACTGAGTTGCCAAATAAACTAGAAACTTTCACTCTGTATCTTTTGTTTTATAAAAAGTTAAGAAGTTGGGCAGTATATTGTTGTGACAGTGAAAGCAGAGATTACATACTGGAAAAATCACTTACATATTGGATTGTGTCTGGGTGATGGGTTGTGAGATAAGAGCACAGTGGCCAGGGCCAGAAAAAGAAATGGGAGAGAATTCAGAGCCTCCTGGGGCAGACAATGCAAGTGAGCTGAGATGCAATCCTGCTGTCAGGGTCCTCCCGGATGATGGAAAAAAGATCATGCGAATTCAGGTGTAAAGGAGTGCTAGAGAAAGTCCATATCAGTAAAGTCAGAAGGAGGTAAAGCATAGAGGAAGGGCTAGGTGCCACGGCATGGACTGGAATGACTGGTGTATATAAAAGCCTAGTTCTAAACCAGGGGGTAGGAGCTATCAGGCATTAGGGCAGGCCAGAGAGGGGTGTTATACAGTAAGTGAGTAGGCTTGAAAAAAAATACCTTTATTAAAAAGGCATTGTATGACAGGCTTTAAACCTTGCCTATATTTTAAGAGATATGGTATTGAGAGTGACAGGGGTTGAGATGGGGTCCTGGAGTAGTGTCTTAATGGGGGATGATGGGAAGCCACTGAAAGAGAAGTATCCATACTTTTGGGTAAATGGGAGAGTTTGGATTAGGATAGCGTGATCTTTGGCATCAGCCAATGGACAAGGAGATTCTTCAGAGGCTAGAAGGAGAGGGAGAATTCCAGGAGGGATTGTATAATTGTAATGTAGACACGATATTCCTCCACAGTATTGGGGTTGGACAGCTAGACATAACGACGGACAAGTGAAAGGTGTCCCCAGAGGGAAAGGAAAAGACCTGTAGCTCTGGGGTGATGGGGCCAGCTGTCAACACCCATCACAGAGATCTGAGAATAAGTTTTATCAGACTAAGCAGGAAGTATAGACCAAGTAATTCCCCATGTTTATTAAAAAATGACTGAGCCCTACCTGCTACCTGAATAGTTAACCTGGGAACTTCCATATTAATCTTGATAGATTTTTTAAATTTACATTTTTTATTAATTAAATTTTTTATTAATTATTTATTCACTTTGTATCCCAGCTGTAGCCCCCTCCCTCATCCTCTCTCAATCCCACCCTTCCTCCCTCATCTCCTCCCATGCCCCTCTCCAAGACCATTGATAGGGGAGGTCTTCCTCCCCTTTCCTCTAACCCTAGTCTATCAAGTCTCATCAGGACTGGCTGCATTGTCTTCCTCTGTGGACTCCTAAGGCTGCTCCTCCCTCAGGGGAAAGTGATCAAAGAGCCAGCCACTGAATTCATGTCAGAGATAGTCCCTGTCCCCATTACTAAGGAATCCACTTGGACACTGAACTGCTATCTGTGCAGGGGTTCTAGGTTATCTCCATGAATGGTCCTTGGTTGGAGTATCAGTCTCAGAAAATACCCCTGTGTCCAGATATTTTGGTTCTGTTGCTCTCCTTGTCACCTCCACGTATTTCTATCTCCCCCTTCTTTCATAAGATTCCCTGCACTCTGCCCAAAGTTTGACTATGAGTCTCAGAATCTGCTTTGATACCCTGCAGGGTAGTCCTTCACAGGCTCTCTGTGGTAGGCTCCTGTCCTGTTCCTTGTTTTCTCCCTCTTCCAATGTCCATCTCCTTTGCCTTTCTGAATGAGGACTGAGCATCTTACCCAGAGTCTTCCTTCTTGATTAGCTTCTTTAGGATCAGATAGAAGGGGAGGAGGACCTTCCCTATCAGTGGACTGGGGGAGGAGCATGGGTGGAGAAGAGGAGGGAAGAATGGAACTGGGAGGGGAAGAAGGAGGAAGCTACAAGTGGGATACAAAATGAATAAGCTATAATTAATAAAAATATATCTTAAAAACTGCAAATCACAGGTAACTAGACAGAGCTGGAAATTATCATTCTGAGTGAGATAACGCAGATCCAAAAAGACAAATGTCATGTTTTCTCTCAAATATGAAATGCTGAAAAAAATGTACTCTTAACCCAATAGGAAATGGCCATCACTGAAAACATACACACACTTAACATTTTATAGACTGAGCAGGTCATATTTTGGGATTTGTATGTGTATGTACATATATGCATGTAACAGCAATTGATCTAAAACTAGCCAATGAAATTGAAAGATAACAAGGAGGAGCATATGGAAGAAGGAGTGAAAAAGGAAAATAATGTAATTATGCTATAGTCCAGAAAATAAAAGAAAAAAATGAAAATCACATGATCAACTCAATAGTTGTAGCAAAAGACTGACAAAATCCAACATGACTTCATTCAGAATAGATCTTGACAGACATTATTTCAATATAATAAAATATATCTATGACAAACCCACAGCCAACATAAATCTAAATTAATAAAAATGTAGAGGGATCTTATTAAAATCAGGAATGAAAAAAATGATCTATAAAAATAATTTTCTTACATGTTTGTCATTCTAGAGTAAGACAGAACCGTTAAATGATACATCTGCCTTCTTGTAGTAGAATTGTGACATGTATTTGAAAGACAGTGATGGGACAGTATGAAGCAGAGCCAAATTGAAAGGAGCACAGGCTAGAGCACATCACAAGCACTATGCATCTGATAATGTCACAGACATATTTTTACTGCCACAACTGTTGTATTGATCATTGCCACATCAGATTAAATTTGACTTAATAGACATCATTATTCTTGGACTGGGACAAATAGAAATCTTACATGCAATATTTATTTCCTGGAAATTGAGTGTAAGAGACACTTCTATCTTCATTAAGGTGTTAATAAAGTATGTCAGATGTTTATAAGACTTTCAGAAAATTAACCAAAGAACCTTGCAGTCCACTTGGTTATTTTTTTTGCAAAGTACATTAAGATATAATCTACGATGATTAAACTGAACACTGCTTGCCTGTTCTTGAGAACAACTCCTTTTGTCGGGAATTGGAAGAGTTCCAGTGGAGCTGCTGTATCCTCTTGGGGTTCTTAATCTCACCGTTTCACCAGTAAAATAATTTAAAAATGAATTCAAATGGAGGTTCTAGGATCATTTTATCTAAGTTTAAAGAATAACCTCAGAGAAGGGAAACTGTAAATCTCAGCAGTTACTGGAAGATAATGGAGAACTGAAATAAAAAGTCACCCTCTGTGTTAAGCTGGCATGGAGTTCAGCCATGCTTCACAAAAACAACTGCATGGTTGGGAATAGTGCTTCAGAGAGAGAGAAAGTAGCTCAAAGTATCAGAAAAAGCACTGGGCAGTAGTCAAAAGAGCGTCAGAAGTGAAGAAAATGGAAAAGTTATACCTTTTCTAGCCAGGACTCAGAATAATGAAAGATCCATCATACTCCCAGCATATCTGCTAGGAACTGCACTACAGGCCAGGAATTCTGGGAAGGAAATGTACATTTTCTCTTTTAAGGGCTAATTATGCCTCCCATCTTTTTAGCATGGCTTATAATGAGCCTATCTACCTACAGGTGGTCCTGTTTTCCTAAGAGGAACTCCCTTACCCAGGTCAGTGCCTTGCATAACCAGAAGATTAGGTCTCCACTCAGGGCAGGAATTTCATTCTTTTGACCAAAAGGAAATAGTTTCCCCTTAATAGGTTTTTTTCTGCGGCTCTGACTCACCATCAGAAATAAATAATGTTTCATTATTTTCACTGGAAGGTAGTAATCATTAACATACCATACTAGAGACCACAGGAAGAAATGATCGTTTCCTGTTGTGGAGAATTTTACTTGGAGGCAACCATTCTGGTGCTCAAATTTATACAAAGTTAACGGTAGTATCTGAGCCACACATTTTTCATTAATTACAGTTCTATTCAGGCATAAAGGCCTTATTGTAGCTAGATAATTCTCATTTAACTTGGCATAAAAACCTTAATTTTTGACATTATATACTCTTACACCACAAAAATAATCTTTAAACGTCTCTATGAAAAAATCTGTAGAATGATTATTAATATTTAATATTTATTAATATTATAGTAAAGGAGAACTTACTCAATAACCTGCTATATAGCCAAATAACCACACATAGAGACTAGGATTTAATTAATTAGCTTAGAGCACAATGATGAGCAATAATTACTCCATCCTGAACCTCCATGCTGGTATTGCTTCCTCCCATTCAAATTTCCCAGATTATACTTGCTTTTTATATCTGGTTCATTTCTCCTGATGTTTCCCAGTCCTTTCCTCATGGCTCCATCTGCTTCTTCTCTCTCTTTCTCCTCCTTCATGGGACCAGAATGTCACACCCTATTCTATGTATCGCTCAGCATTGCCTGATGGGCATTTAATTGGCAGAAGAGAGAACAAATGCTTTGCATGTTTACACAAACTTGAGACAATATATAATCAGAGCAAACATCTCAATGCAATGTGTTTATTGAAACCAGGTATTCAAATGCTGGGGTAAAGAAACCAGCATTTGAATGAACAAGGGTAAACTGTACACAGTTCTCAAGAACATTATGCCAACACACAAATCTTTAGCAGAAAGTGAAAGTGTTAAAGTAAATCTAAGTGGAAGTTAATGAGTTGTGGGTCCTCTTGATTACAGCTGGTCTAGTGATTTTATAGATAACACAATTACTGATGTAGCTTAGATACCCTTACATCTCAGGTGTAGGGAAGAGCCTGGTACCCTGAACAACATTGCTAACACCTCCAATGAAAGAAGAATGACAACCTGAACACAAACAACAGGGGCTAGAGAGATGGCTCCATGGTTGAGGACTTTCTGCTCTTACAGAGATTCAGTGTTTGGATATCAGCCTTCACACAGGGGCTTCACAACCTCCTGTAACTCTGGTTCCAGGGACTCCAATGCCCTCTTCTGGCCTCCTCAGGCAACTCCACACACAAATGAAATGCATGCTCAGACATAAACAAAGACACATCAATTATAATTAAAAATAAAATAAAAATCAAGCAATACAACAACTATAAAACAATACAATACAACAATACAAAAACTTAACCCATGCTCTAACTCTAGATGGGAAGATTTCAGTGCAAAAAATTACATGAAATGAAAAATTAAGGCAAAATGTCTGTTTTGGTTTCATATCAGATGCTGTGATAAAACACTGACCAAAAGCAACTTTGTGATGAAAGCATTTTTACCTTATACTTTATAGTTCATAATCCAGGGAAGCCAAAGCAGGAATTTAAGGTAGAAGGTTGAAGCAGGAACCATAGAGAAATACTGCTTGATTGCTTGCTAGACATAATTTTACTCATAAAAGACCCTACTAGCAGAACTAATAAATACTTTCATTGAAGTGGTAAGATGCAAAATTAACATTATAAAATCAATAGAATCCCAAATACCAATAATAAATAGTACCAAGAAAGAAATAATCTGGGCAAGTCCACCCATAATAGCCTCAAACAAAATAAAATACCTTGAAAAATTCCAAGCTAAAGAAATGGATGAGTCTACAATAAAATTTTTTAATTGATTATTATTTTTTATATTAATCACAGGTTATTTACTTTGTATCCCAGTCATAGCCCCCTTCCTCATTCTCTCCCAGTAGAAATTTTAAAACAGTGAAGAAAGAAATTTATGAAGACACTAGAAGACAGAAAGATTTCCCGTGCTCATGGTTTGGTAGGATTGATACTGTGGAAAATGATAATTCTAGCAAAAGTGCTATACACATTCAATAAAATACCACTCAAAGCTATAGTACCATGTTTTGGAGAAACAAAAAATATCTAAAAATTCATATGAAGTACAAAATATCACAGACAGCCAGAATAATCATTAGCAAAAATATTGTTATTGAAGGTATCACCATACCTGATTTCAAGTTATATTTCGGAGCAATAAGGCATGGTATTGACACAAATACAGACATGTAGAACGGGTTGGCAGATGACCCACACAGACCACACAAGTAGAGCCACCTGACATTTGACAAAGTGGAAGTATGAAATTAGATCCTTATTTTTTACCTTGCATAAAAATTTACTACAAATGGCTGAAAGACCTCCATTTAAGACCTGAGGCTCTGAAAGTGCTTGAGGAAAAAGGTAGGAAATAATGTTATCTATATAAACTTCAGTAAGAACATTCTGAACAGAACTCCAGCTACTCATGAAATACAATTGAACCACGGGTTGTATTGAACCTGCTGGGACACATGAAGTTGGAAACTCTTTTCTACAGCATAAATTAAACTATTAAAATTTTTGATAACTTCATACACTAACTTTCTTCCTCTCTTCTCCGACTTTTCCAATGTCCTTTACACTCAAAAATTCACCATCTGTTATTGTAACACATACTAGCATACAAACATAAACATACACATATACACATACATATGTGTGACTGTGTAGACATGTATATAAGCCTACTGAATTTAATTGGCCTTACTTGTATGTACATGCAACCAGAGGTGACCACCTGGGACTGAAAAACTCATGAGGGTGGTCATCCCTGGAAGAACTGCTTCTTCTTGTCTCAGTAGTAGAAGAGTTCCTTCATGTGGGTGTGTAGCCATATGGCATTTCCCCTGTCCAACTGGCATGTCAACTGGTCCTATTATTAATGCCAGTCTTGTTCAGGATACCATGCTACTGAGAGTTCATGGGTGCATTTTTCATGTCATGTCTAGGGTACACTACCTAGCATCAGGAGTCCTGTGTCTATAGTGCTTATAACATTACCAGTTTTTCCTTCATGAATTTCACTGAACATTAAGTGTACATTTACAAAGCCATTATTGAATTCATTGTGGAGATTCTCAGCTAAATATAAGAGCTACCATGATTTAGCTATAACAACCATGCCTGGGTATATACATAAAAGGTTCAATATCTTACTATAGAGATATGTCCTCATAAACAGATAAAGAAATTGTAGAATAGACACAATAGAATTTTATTCATTTATAAATAAATGTGAAATTATGAAATTTGAAGATAAACAAATAAAAATGAAAAAAATCCCCACAGATCAAGGTAACCCAATGTCAGAAAGACAAGCACTGCATGTTCTTTCTCACATGCAGTTGCCTTTCAGAGTTTTATGCTTAACAGGGGCTCCCTTTAAAGCCCAGGGAGCTAGAAGGGATGAATTTGACAAGTAACACAGAAAAGAGACTTAATAAAAGAGTTAATAGTTGAACATGATATGAAAAAAAGGGAGAAACCTGGAGGTTAAGTGGTATAAATTGAAATGAGGATGAAGTAAACAGGAGATGAGGGACAGAGTGTGGTTAACTTAAAACCAAGGATGTGTGAAGTCAAATAGGATCCTACTGCCTTGAAGTTAATTAAAATTATAATGTAAAAGGCGAAAGAGTCTGAAGAGTTATTTCGTATGGATAGATAATCCTGGTCCCAGAAGCCATAGGTTATGGAACAAAATCCCAGTGCCAGGTGTGATTATATTTATGAGTTGTTGATTCGGGAGGCAGTAGAAGTCCCCAGGACAATTCAGGCTATTACCATTGCTCTTGGGTTCTCACCAGAACTAGATGGAAACAGCATCCTGCTGAAGACATCACACTCCTTGCTTTCAGGACAGAGGGAAATCAAACTGGACCTGACTTGGAAGCTTCCTCTATGTTTGCCAAGGTTCCTAGCACTGAGCAAGAAAAAAGTTATCAGTCTTATTCATCTGTGAGCCTTGTGAACTATAGCATCAACCTGCAGGCAACATGTGGCCAGTGGAGCAATAACAGCATGATTGCTATTGGGGTAACCAAGCATTTTCTTTTTTCTTTTTTTTTTATTAGTTACATTTTATTAACTCTGAATCCCAGCTGTATCCTGC
The DNA here is from genome assembly GCF_907164565.1 of Psammomys obesus. Taxonomy (NCBI): domain Eukaryota; kingdom Metazoa; phylum Chordata; class Mammalia; order Rodentia; family Muridae; genus Psammomys; species Psammomys obesus. The sequence goes on along the minus strand of NW_026596092.1, from coordinate 93,355 downwards.
TCCCTCATTCCCTCCCAATTCCTCCCTCCCTCCCTCATCTCCTCCCTGCCCCTTTCCAAGTCCACTGATTGGGGAGGACCTCCTCCCCTTTCATCTGACCCTGTTTTATAAGGTATCTTCAGGACTGGCTGCAAAGTCCTACTCTGTGGCCTAACAGGACTGCTCCTCCCTTGGGGGGTGGGGAGGCCAAAGAGCCTGCCATTGAGTTCATGTCAGAATAGTCCCTGTTCCCCTTACTATGGAAAACCAATTGGTTACTGAGCTACCACGGGCTTCATCGGAGCAGAGGTTCTAGGTTATATTCATACATGGTCCTTAGTGGTGTGTCAGTCTCAGAAAAGACCCCTGTGCCCAGATATATTTGGTCCTTGTGGAGCTCCTATCCTTTCCACGTCATACAAACTCCCCTTCTTTCATATGATTCTCTGCACTCTGCTGAAGGTTTGGTTATGAGTCTTAGTATCTGCTTTGATACAGTGCTAGGTAGAGTCTTTCAGAGGCCCTATGCAGTAGGCTTCTGTCCTGTTACTTGTTTTCTCCTACATCCAATGCCCATTCCATTTGTCTTTCTAAGTAAGGATTGCTCATCTTATTCTGAGTCCTCTTTCTTGTTTATCTTCTTTAGGTGTATAGATTTCATTATGTTTATCTTATCTTATAGGACTATATGAGTGAGTATATACCATGTGTGTCTTTCTCCTTCTGGGATACCTCACTCAGAATGATCTTTTCTAGATCCCACCATTTGCCTGCAAATTTCATGATTTCCTTCTTTTTGATTGGTGAATAGTATTCCATTGTGTAAAAATACCACAATTTCTGTATCCATTCCTCCATTGAGGGACATCTGGTTGTGGTCCAACTGGATGTCTACATGCAGAAAAATGAAAATAGATCAATATTTATCACCCTGCACAAAACTAAAGTCCAAGTGGATCAAAGACCTCAACATAAAACCAGATACTCTAAATTAGTTAGAAGAAAAATTGGGGAACAGCCTAGAACTCATTGGCACAGGAGACAACTTACTGAACAGAACACCAACAGCACAGGCTCTAAGAGCAACAATCAATAAATGGGACTTCATGAAACTGAAAAGCTTCTGTAAAGCAAAAGACACTGTCATCAAAACAAAACGACAGCCTACAGACTGGAAAAGGATCTTCACCAACCCTATATCTGACAGAGGGCTGATATCCAGCATATATAAAGAACTAAAGAAGTTAAAAAGCAATAAATCATGTAATCCAATTAAAAAATGGGGTACAGAGATAAACAGAGAATTCTCTATAGAGGAATATCGAATGGCAGAGAAACACTTAAAGAAATGCTCAACATCCTTAGCCATCAGGGAGATCCAAATCAAAACAACCCTGAGATTTCACCTTACACTCACCAGAATGTCTAAGATGAATAACTCAAGTGACAACACATGCTGGAGAGGTTGTGAAAAAAGGGGAACCCTCCTCCATTGCTGGTGGGAATGTAAACAGGTACAACCTCTTTGGAAGTCAATCTGGCACTTTCTCAGACAATTAGGAATAGCACTTCCTCAAGATCCAGCTATACCACTCCTAGGCATATACCCAAAATTTGCTCCAGTACACAAGGACATTTCCTCAACCATGTTTGTAGCAGCTTTTTTTTTGTAATAGCCAGAACCTGGAAACAACCCAGATGTCCATCAAGCATTTTCTTACTGTGTTTCACACTCAGTCCACCAAGGGATCCGTGCTCTGTGCTATGAGTCTGGTAAAATGCTAATGTTTTTAGAACAAAGTTTTAGACCCTTGAGGGAAATTTACTATTATACTGTTATGTGGATATGATGTCAAACTGCCTTCTGAGTATTTATGTTTATCCATATAGCTTAGTGTTGCCCTCCTTCTGGGTCAGAGAAGCCTTTGAAGTGGGTAATGGTTAATGCTGACATTTCCAAGTGGTGAAAGTATTAAGACTTTGTAACTGTTGAGAGATCTGTTCTAAGTAGGCATTTATATCACAGCCAGGGCACATTACAAAAAAGGAATCAGAAAAAAAATTCAAGAGCTGGAGGATGAGGTGTGCTGCAAAAAGCTCCATTTTTTGGGGGGAGAGGAATATTAAAGTGACTGCTACACTGATAACATCAGAGCATCCAAGAGATCCACCTTCCAATTCAGACACCTGGGTCTTTGGTCCCCTTTCACCCACTGTTACTGTTTTACTATGCAACACTGTTGGAAATCTGCCTTCAGAATCATAGAGTGTGCCATTTTCTCTGTACTGATTGGGAGACCTTTGAAGGACAGCTCTTCTTTGTGTAACTGTAACTTAGAACAAAGTCATTGATCAGAGTAGATGGCATGGCTGGTCACCTTATTTAAAATAAGAATGAGTGTGTATCTTTTTTTTTTTCTTTTTTGTTTTTTGAGACAGGGTTTCTTTGTGTAGCCTTGGCTGCCTTTTAAATTTTATTTTGTTTTATTTATTACAATTTATTCACTTTATATTCCAGCTGTAGCTCCTGTCCCTCATTTTCTCCCAACCCCACCCTTCTTCTCTCCTCTCCTCCCATACCCCTTCCCCAGTCCACTGACAGGGGAAGTCCTCCTTTCTTCCATCTGACCCTAGCCTATCAGGTCTCATCAGGAGTGGCTGCATTGTCTTCCTCTGTGACCTGGTAAGGCTGCTTTCCCCTCAGCGGGAGGTGATAAAAGGCCAGATACTGATTTCACATCAGAGATAGCCCGTTTCCATTACTAGGGAACCCACTTGAACACTGAGCTGCCATGGGCTACATCTGTGTAGTGGTTCTAGGTTTTCTCCATGCGTGGTCCTTGGTTGGAATATCAGTCTCATAAAAGACCCCTAAGCCCAAATTTTTTGGTTCTGTTGCTCTCTATGTGGAGCTCCAGTCCCCTCCAGGTCTTTCTATCTCCCCTTCTTTCATAAGATTCCCTGCATGCTGAACCTTGGCTGTTTTAAACTCACTTTGTAGACCAGAACTCACAGAGATCTACCTGCCTCTGCCTCCCTGAGTTCTGGGATTACAGGTGTGCACTGACACGCCCAAATATGTATTATGATGTCCTTGATTTCTTGGATGTTTTGTGTCAAGAATTTTTTAGATTTAACATTTTTCTTGATGGATGAATTGATTTCTTCTATTGTAATCTTTTACAACTAAAATTCTTTCCTTCGTCTCTTGTATTCTGCTGTCAATGTTTACCTCTGTTGCTCCTGTTTTCTTCTCTATGTTCTATGTCTCCAGGATTTCCTCGGTTTGAGCTTCCTTTATTGTCTGCATTCCCATCTTCAGATCTTGAACCACTGTATTGATTTCTTTCACCTGTTTGTTTGCATATTTTCTGTATTTTTTTTGAGAGATTTATTCATTCTTTCTCTACAGACCTCTCTAAAGGCCTCAGTTAGTTTGACTGTATCTTCCTATTTTTCTTAACGGATTTTTTTTGTTTCCTTAATAATTATCTGCACAAGCATATATTTAAGGTCATTTTCTTGTGTTTCAGTTGTGTTAGGCTATCCAGGGCTGCTTGCCATGGGCTAACTGGGTTCTGGCGATGGCATATTGCTCTGGCTTTTGTTGATTTAGTTTTTATGCTGGCCTTTAGTCATCTGATTGTCTCTGGCATTGGCTAGTAGTTTCTGGTGCCTGCTACACTCCTCGGGGGGAGGGCTGAGGGAAGAGTCCTGGGGAGGAAGCTGAATGGTCCTGAAGGAACACTCCTCATATTGATGGGTATGGCCTCTGACACATGCTTCTCAAAGAATTGCCCATGTTCTCCTCAGATGTATGATCCTGTGGACTAACTGGATTCCTCAGGAGTTCACGGACTCTCCTCTCACCAGGGAAGTCCTTATGGCAGCCAGCCACCCAGCCACTGGCTTTGTTGCTCTGAGGTTAATGAGCTGCAGCTGCCCAGACATTGTGTTCAGACACTGTGCTTGCTGGGGGCAGCCATTTTGGAGAACCAGAGCTCTGGTTGGTCTCCCTAGGGATATTGGTTAAGCTATGGAGCTGCATCTTGGGCTGTTCCTCTGGCTCACAGGTATCAGGAGGCCCAAGGTTGGAGCTTTGAGCTCTTGTGCCTGGAAGGTATTCATGGACTGGTTAGAGCAGTACAAAGATGAGTGGCTATACACTGAGACAGAACACTTACAGGAACTTGGGAACCTTTCGGGGGATTAGTCAGGTGACCTGATGTTGGTCCTCCTCCCAAGGGTCCAGCCCATGTGTGAGGACAAGGGATCCAGGCCAAGCGGTTGAGAGGTATCAGAGTCACTACACAGACACTGGCAGTCAGTTGAATGCAATTTGAGGGCAAGTGGATGCAGACTCGTTTATTCTGGAAGAGAGAGCTTTGGGAGATCAATCAGGTTAATTCACATCATTTCCACTTGTCTCTGCGCAGACTCTCCAATGTCAGGTCACTAGGTCACGTACTTTCTGCCTGCCCAACTACTTCTGTAGTCATGTTAGCAGAAGTTTCTCTAGGAGGTGAGCCCTAATGGCTCTTTGGAAGGAATGCCCACAATCTAATGTCAGATCTTCTTGTTTCCCTCACTGTGGGCTCTCCTCTCGACTGGGAGAGTGAGGCACTGGTGTTTTCGGGCCCACATGTAGGTCTGGGATGGTGAAAGCATCTTTCAGGCCTGTGGCTAGATGTTGGAGATCAAGCTTCGGTGGGAACCCTGGAACTTTCCTAGGAATTAGCTGGGTGATCTGGGGTTGGACCCAATTGTTTCTTTTACTGTGAGCTCTCCTCTCTCCTGGGAAACACAGACACTGGTGTTTTGGGACCCACAGTTTGGTCTGTTGGAAACAGTCACTGCTGTCCTAGGTGTGTGATTGGTGCCACCATCTTGGATCTCCCCTATATTTTCTTTATCCATTCTTTACTTGAAGAACATCTAGGTTATTTCCAGTTTCTGGCTATTTCAAATAATGCTGCTATGAACATAGTTGATCAAGTGTCCCTGTGGTTTGGTGGAACATCTTTTAAGTATGCCCAGGGGTGGTATAGGTAGGTTTTCCCCTAACTAGGGGGCCTTGTCTAGCTTCAATAGAAGAAAATGTGCCCAGTCCTATTACAACTTGATATGTATGACAAGGTAGATTGATGGAGGTTTTTCTTTCTCTGAGGAGAAAAAGATTGGGACATAAGGGGAGTGGAATTGAGGGAGGGTCTAAGAGGGGGGGAAGGAAGGGACAGCTTTGATCTGGATGTAAATTAATTAATTAATTAATACAATTTACACTAAAAAAAAAAGAAAGAAAAAAGAAATCTAAAGTAAGAAATCCAAACCTTGACAAAACTCAGCCATTCATGAAAAAAAATGAAGCTTCCTTCTTTTTTGTCTTTGGTGGAACTAGCTCACCCTAAGGTAGGGTTACTTGTCATGCCTCAAAAGTCAAGGTTAAATGTTGTGACACAGGGAAGAGGTGAGAGGCAGAGAAGACTCAGGAAGCTAATGCAACTTAATTAGACTCAGGAAGCTCAGGAAGTTAAAAGGTTGACAAGATAACTTTTCAAGGTTTAAATAAGTGATGAGGGAGTGTTGGAGGTTGGTCTGGTGCTCTGTGTAGTCAGATGCTAAATACTAGCTTCCCAGATCTGGTTGCTATCCAGCCATGTCCACCAATGATGATGTGTAAACTTTAATACACAATATTCTTGATTGGTTAAAATAAAGAAAGGTTGAAGCCTGTAGCTGGTGAGAATAGAGGCAGGCAGGCTGAGGGTCTCAGGAGGAACAATGAGGAAGGGAGAATTGGAGAAAAAGGAGAAGGAAGAAGATGGAGAAGGAGGACTCAGCCTGATGGAGCAGATCCCGCTCAGACAGGATGACTTATTGGCAAGTAATTTGGGGAATGAATTTTAAATCACACCTTCCCAGTTATTGTGCCAAAGTTGTTTAAATAAATTAATAGGTCACTGTCTGGATTGTTTTGTGGCAGGGGTTGGGGGGTGCCACACAGACTGGTCATAGAATAGCCCTCAAGAGTCTAATAATTATTTCATAGAAGGGGAGAAGAGTTTTTTCATGTAATACTTCTGTGCTGGGCAAGGGGTTCCAGGGATGCTGCAGCTTCTTTGGGTTGTCAGAAAGCTGGAGTAAGCTTTTTGATGATGCAGTTACTCAGGAGTCACCCATGATACTTCAGGTAAACCCATCACCCATTTTTCTGTAACCACAATAAATTCATTGGCTCACTGACTAGTCATGGGTGGAATAATTCTTCTGGTATGTCACAGATGCCCTATCTGAAGTGAACATATTTTTTCCCCATCTTCCAGGTGTGTGTGTTTGTCGGGGGGGGGGGAGACATCATTTAATATGAAAATCATGAAAATTCTAATTATACCTCAAGTCAAATATTTCAGAAGTTTGTGAGGGCTAATAATGGAAACTAATTCTGATTAAAAATAAAATGTAGATTAAGATGAATAAATCTTGAGAACCAGCATCTGTGTATTTGTGCAAAAGGCTAGCACAGGATGACCAAGGGTCAGACCTATGGAATAGCATCACCTTCAATTTACAATTTCATTTAGTTGTCACTTCTTTTCACTTAACCACATAGTAATGGTTTTAGCAAGAGAAATAGTTGGCATTTCTTGTTAAGAAGAAACAAGAAAGGTGAGCTAATATATTATGTTGTTACCCCAGTTTCTGTAATTATTGCAGATGAAGCTGAAATATTCCTCAAGTGGCATAGTTGAGTGTTTCCTATGGTTTCCCACACTTCAAAAAACCCAATAAAGATTTTGCTTCAAATTGTAGATAAATGATTGGGCCTCCTTATATGGTGGAGTATATGATCATTTTATTTTCTCATGCTTTCTTTTCTCTTACGCTAATAGCGAATTCTATTTAAATTTCTACAATCCCTATATTATGCCATACAATCTTATGAAGGCCTAATGGAATAGAAAACATTTGAAAAATAAAAACAAATCCCATAGAGCAAGGATTCATTTGCCTCTTGCAGGGTATTTTCTTTGTTCTATAAATATTTCACATTCAACCAGCAGCTAAGTCACGTCTCCATCTTTTTCCATCAGCCCTTGCAAAGCTTGCTTCCTCCTAGTTCTCTTCCTAAGGTCTCATAATTAGACCAAAATAATGAGGCATTTCACCTGAGTATCTTGAGAATGCATTAGGTATTTTAAAGCAATAGATCTTTATCTCTGCAGGGGAGATAAGGAATGAGTTCAAGAGGGATGAAGGAGACAACGAAAATGACCAGATAAATATTAGATTATTTTTCTAATTACAAAAAGAAAAAAAAAATGGAAAGAAAAAGGAACCGCCCTCTGAGTACTGGAGCCTTCCAAAGGGACCAAAGATGTCTTTATAAACCGATTTGCCTTCCTAACTGTGATTTACCAGAATGACACTTAATATGTTCTGAGCACAGTTGATGCCTCAGACACAATGGCGGATGACAGCCCACATAACCTCTCTTTCAGCTTTCATCTCACATATTCCATTTGAAGTTGAGTTCAGATGAGGGAGAGAGACACAGAATTAATATTACCTTGGATCAGCCAAGTCTCCAGAGGGAGCAACAGAAGCTCTTCTGGAAACAATAAACCCTTTAAACATGACAGGAGGAATGAGACCTTAGAAGGCCTCTGAAAGTATCCATTATTACAGAAGGGACAGGGGACTTTGATTTTTTTTCTCAGTAAAAGCAGTGATGAAATAGTGCCAGTTTTACATACAAATTCAAAGATCTAGGATGGTTTGTGTTAAAAGTCTTTTTCCTGCTCCATAACACAGTCAGCAGAGAGAAAGAATTCATTCATATGAACTATATTTGTCATGACATTGATATTTGTCTTCTGTTTAATTTTTTTCTGAAGAAAAATCAAATAAAAATGGGTTACTTCAGCAGCAAAAGCCAGAAAGGAAAAGCAAATTATATGAACACACACACACACACACGCGCGTGCATGCACAAACCTTTTCAAATTAAAATATCCAAAAGTTCAAATAGGAAATGTATGGCTGCATAAAGAATTCAATAATATTTTAACTGATACAAAAGTGTACATTTACAAAAAGAAAAGAAAAATACCAGGACCATTTATAAATAACATAAACAAAATACATATGTACATTTGTGTAATATATTCATTACCATTGGCATTACAATGAATGCATCTAGGGGATGGGGATATTCTCAGTGATCAAGAGGGACTGCATTGCAAGATGAGGACATGAGTTTGAATCCCCAGCACGTGAATGAAAGCAGAGCCTGGCGGTGGGCATATGAAACCCAGCCTGGAGTGGGGTGACTGTTCATCATTGGTTAGAAATTTTATAGATCAGTACCAGAGACATTTATTATCACACAATTCTTTCTTTTACTAACCCGGGCAAGACCCAGCAGGGAATCTGTAAATGACAGTTTCTCACTAGCTTAGCCTGAGGGGGGAAAATGCACTTTCAATTTTAGTCACTTGGCTGGTAGTGAATCCTAGAAGATCTTCCAAAGTCACTGAGAGGACTGTTGACAAGCCTTATCTACCTCATGACCATGGTGAAGGAGAGCATGGCAGCAACTTTAACATCTCATTATATCATTGTCTCATGAAACTGTCATTCAGTGCAAAGAGCTTCTCCAAGAGAAGCATTGTCAGTTGCCTTCAATCCTAGGTGCAGTGAATTGAAACTCAACTTTCCTGAATGAAATGCTAAATGCCCTCATCTTTCAATCTTTCCTTTAGGGAGAAAGAGGCTGATTATGGCAAAGAGAGCTGATTTTAGCAACTTCTTTCAAAGAGCCACTTCTCTGCTAAGAGCCAGGGTCAAGACATATTAAGCAAAATATTCAATACACTGTTAATGGATGTCCTGGAGGGATCACAAACTTATTTATTCAAGAAAGATTCAGTTATAAAAAAACAGAATGGTAATTAATGAAGCAAGAACATAAAACCATAGATTTAAGTAAATTCATCACCAAGTGAAAATAAAAGTAATTAGGATATGGCTGTAGGTCTTTGATTCTCAGAAAAAAAAATAAAGTAACTACAATTTTCCCTAGACAATGACCTATGTGTAAAGAATTATCTCTTAATAATTTTAATTTCATTGGTTGAAAGTGGTACAATTAAGAACCTAAATTTTAGTTAAGTGACTGTATTATAAAGCTTTATTTAACCACATACTCTGTTTTAAAAGCTCCCTTGAACTTATCTGCAATGCCCTTAGTTGTGGGCATTGTTCTCATCGTATGCTCATTAGACCCCTAGTGAAAGCTGTACTTGGATTTCCATACTTTATTACCAACCTAGTTAATCACATATTCCAGCATTTGTATATTCATGCAGACAGACAGACAGACAGACAGGCAGACAGATACACACCCATACCACATGTAAATGCCCACACACACTAATGACTTCATCTGATGAACTCACAGTAATTCAAATCTTATCCTAGGCATTCTTCTATGGTGGATCTCATTCCAGACTAAAGTTTTGATTAACTAGAAAGACCATCTTTAGACTATGTTAGGATCATGTTGGAAAAGGCCAAGTATCTGTTTATATTAAAGCTCCATAAGTATTTCTCATGTATAGCCATCAGTGAAAATCCTGGTCTACAGTTATGGATCTATGACATACACCAGGGATAAAAGGTCTTCCACAGATTCAAAGTCAGATGCAGAGAAAATAAACCTTAAATATTCAATAGATTGTCTAAAGGTCTGGATTATATTGATCAGGACTGAATTTTAGATGATGGAATGCCTTTTGATTTTATCATACCCACACCACATAACTCTATCAATGCAAAATTTGTATATTAGAATCTTGTTTACCTGCAAATTTCATGATTTCCTTGTTTTTTATTGCTGAGTAGTATTCCATCGTGTAGATATACCACAATTTGTGCATCCATTCCTCCACTGAGGGGCATCTGGGCTGTTTCCAGCTTCTGGCTATTACAAATAAAGCTGCTACAAACATGGTTGAGCAAATGTCCTTATTGTGTACTTGAGAATCTTTTGGATATATCCCTAGGAGTGGTATAGCTGGATCTTGAGGAAGCGCTATTCCTAGTTGTGTGAGAAAGCTCAGATTGCTTTCCAGAGTGGTCGTACAAGTTTACATTCCCACCAACAGTGGAGGAGGGTTCCCCTTTCTCCACAACCTCTCCAGCATGGGATATGGAAAAGATCATCCTGAGTGAGCTATCCCAGAAGCAGAAAGATGCACATGGTATATACTCACTCATATAGACATATAATCTAGGATATACCTACTAAAATCTGTACACCTAAAGAAACTAATCAAGAGGGAGGACTCTTGCTAAAATGCTCAATTCCTATCCAGAAAGGCAAAGAGGCTGGACATCAGAAGAAGGAGAAAAGAGGAAACAAGTCAGGAGCCTGACACAGAGGACCTCTGAAAAGCTCTTTCCTACAGACTATCAATGTAGATGCTGAGACTTATGGGCAACCTTTGCAGAGTGCAGGAAATCTTAGGAAAAAAGTGGGAAACAGTAAGATCTGGAGAGGACAGGAACTCTACAAGGAGAGCAACAGAACCAAAAAATCTGAGCAGAGGGGTCTTCCCTGAGACTGATATTCCAACCAAGGACTATGCATGGAGATAACCTAAGACCCCTGCACAGATGTAGCCCATGGCAGTTCAGTATCCAAGTGGGTTCATAGTGATAGGAACAGGGACTGTCTCTGACATGAACTGATTGGCCTGTTCTTTAATTACCTCCCCCTGAGGGGGGAGCAACATTACCAGGCCACAGAAGAAGACAACACAGCCACTCCTGATGAGACCTAATTGACTAGGATCAGAAGGAAAGAAAAGAAGTCCTCCCCTATCAGTGGACTTGGGGAGGGGCATGCAGGCAGAGGGTGGAGGAAGGGAGGGATTGGGACTGGAGGAGGGAGAGAACCACAGGGGGGATACAAAGTGAGTAAAGTGTAATTAATAAAGAAACAAAAGAAAAAAAAAGAATCTCATGGCACCTTAGGAAATACAGAAATCCCTACATCTAACTTCGTATCTATGGAATGAAAGAAAATTAAATTTAAGTTAATGCTGTTGCCGTTCACTGGTATAAATCTCAGATGGCTTCAGTGTGCTCAGACATTTAGTTCAATTATAAACTTTTCTAGAGCAGACATCATACATGGCAAACCCCGAAGGCTTAAACTTTCTAAGCTATGTCGTATCAGCCTTTTCTCTCTATAGCCTGCTTGTCTGTTTGCTCGCTGCAATTAACAGATCATTCTTACTCTGTTCCGCTAAAGAGATGTTTTCCTTGACAGTTAGTAATCATCACTAACTGTCCTCTTCTTAGTGCTCTTAGTCAGTGTGGGGTTATAGGGATAGAAGGAATGCATTTCCTGCCCATGGTAGCCACGGGGTATAGTCAAATTAAAGATAATTGGCAAAATGCAAGTGTGGGAAAGAAGCTCAAGATAAGGTAATGGCACAAATTTGTAGAAAAAGAGCATATTTCAGGGAGACTTCCCAAAGGAAGTGAAGACTATGTTGAGAACTAAAGAAAGTGCTATGCAGGTGAGACGAAATGTGACCAGGTCTATGTGACAGCAGACAAAGGAGAAGTAGTATTACAAGCAAATTGTGTGTCCCAGGATTCAGGTAACCCAGCACGTCCCTTTAGCATTAAATGTCACATGTCTTAGTGAACACCTTCATCTCAGGTTATCTTCAAAGGCTAAGTCTTTCATGACTAATTTTGAATTACTTAAACAGAATTTTTCCTCTGAGAGAAGGCTCAATGGTTCCTGCTATAGTTACTCTTCACTTAATTAGACTTAGAATTACTACGCAAATACATCTCTGGCTCTAACATAAGGACATGCACAGGAAGGAAGGCTCCTTAAAGGCTACTTAGATCTGGTTTGTGAAGATCCCAGGAGTGAAGTGGCCAGCAATTTGAATAGCTTCACCAAACCTCCATGTCGCCTCCTGGCTCCTGTTTCCAAAGGAGATGACACTGACATCAGCAGGGTTTTCAGTGGCTTGAGATGCCAGCAGGGGCTTTTCCAGGCCCTCTTTGGATTTATGACGTAGAGTCCATCACTTTCCCATTTTTTCTATGTGCTTTGCCATCTGAAAGTCAAGGTTGGTACCACCCAAGTATGTTTCTGTTACAAGGAACTTGAGACTATCCCCTTCCTTATTCAGCAGGATGCTGAAGACTGTGAACACTGTGTGAGAGATTCCTTTTAAGTCACAATGGGAACCAAGAAGAACACCAGCCATATGACATCGTGACAAGGCTGCAAAGGTGTATTTTAAGTGTCCTTGCTTTGGAATTTTAAGACTTGATTAATTGATAAGACTTTGGCAAACTACAATATTGGATACTCCAAAGTTAAAGACTAAAAAGGAATTTTTCTTCTATTACCCTTTCTGTAATTACCTTCTGAGCTTTCGTGAAACCTTTTCCTTTTTCTATCCTAACGAGGCACAACTGCTGGTAAGAATATTCAATGATGCTTTCAAATAAGATTCATGTAAATTTTTTTTTATTAATTACACTTTATTCATTTTGTATTCCCCCATAAGCACCTCCCTCCTCCCTTCCCGATCCCATCCTCCCTCCTTTTTCTGCATGCATGCCACTCCCCAAGTCCACTGATAGGGGAGGTTCTCCTCTCCTTTCTGATCTTAGTCTATCAGTTCTCATCAAAAGTGGCTGCATTGTCCTCTACTGTGGCCTGGTAAGGCTGCTCCCCCCTCAGGGGAAAGTGATCAACGAGCAGGCCAATCAGATTATGTCAGAGACAGTCCCTCTTCCCATTACTATGTAACCCACTTGGACACTGAACTGCCATGGGCTACATCTGTGCAGGGGTTCTAGGTTATCTCCATGAATAGTCCTTGGTTGGAGAATGAGTCTCTGGGAAGTTCCCTGTGTTCAAATTTTCTTGTTCTGTTGCTCTCCTTGTGGAGACCCTGTCCTCTCCAGCTCTTACTATTTCCCACTTCTTACATAAAATTCCATTCACTCTCCCCATCAGTTGGCCATCAGGCTCAGCATCTGCTTTGATAGTCTGCAGGGCAGAGGCTTTCAGAGACCCTCTGTGGTAGGTTCCTAGTTTGTTTCCTGTTTTCTTCTTCTGGCTTTCAGAGGCCCTCTGTAGCAGGTTCCTAGGTTGTTTCCTGTTTTCTTCTTCTTCTGATGTCCACCCTCTTTGCCTTTCAGGTGGGGATTGAACATTTTAGTTAGGGTCCTCTCTTTTGCTTAGTTTGTTTAGATGCACAGATTTTAGTGGGTTTGTCCTATGTTGTATGTCTATATGAGTGAGTATATACTGTGTGTGTCTTTTTGCTTCTGGGACAACTCACTCAGGATGATCCTTTCCAGGTCCCACCATTTATCTGCAAATTTCATGATTTCCTTATTTTTCATTGCTGACTAATATTCCATTGTGTAGATGTACCACAATTTCTGCATCCATTCTTCAGTTGAGGGGCATCTGGGTTGTTTCCAGCTTCTGGCTATTACAAATAAAGCTGCTACAAACATGGTTGAGCAAATGTCCTTTTTGTGTACTTGAACCTCTTAAATCAGTAATTTTTTATTTTATTTTATTAATTACACTTTATTCACTTTGTATCCCCCCATAAGCCCTTTCCTCCTCCCCTCCCGATCCCACCCTCCCACCTCTTTTATGCATGCCCCTTCCCAAGTCCACTGATAGGGAAGGTTCTCCTCTCCTTCCTTCTGATCTTAGTCTATCAGATCTCATCAGGAGTGGCTGAATTGTCATCTTTTGTGGCCTGGTAAGGCTGCTTCCCCCTCAGGGGGAGGTGATCAAAGAGCAGGCCAATCAGATTATGTCAGAGGCAGTCCCTCTTCCCATTACTATGTAACCCACTTGGACACTAAACTGCCATGGACTACATCTGTGCAGGGGTTCTAGGTTATCTCCATGCATGGTACTCGATTGGAGTATGAGTCTCTGGGAAGTTCCCTGTGTTCAAATTTCTGGTTCTGTTGCTCTCCTTGTGGAGTTCCTGTCCACTCCAGATCTTACTATTTCCCATTTCTTACATAAGATTCCATGCACATTGCCCAACAGTTGGCCATAAGTCTCAGCATCTGCTTTGATAGTCTGCAGGGCAGAGTCTTTCAAAGGCCCTCTGTGGTGGATTTCTAGCTTGTTTCCTGTTTCCTTCTTCTTCTGATGTCCTTCCTCTTTGCCTTTCAGGATGGGGATTGAACATTTTAGTCAGGGTCCTCTCTCTTGATTAGTTTCTTTAGATGTACAGATTTTAGTAGATTTATTCTATATTACATGTCTGTATGAGTGAGTATATACTGTGCGTGTCTTTCTGCTTCTGGGACAGCTCACTCAAGATGATCCTTTAAATTTTTAATTAAGCGTGAGAAACTTAGAGAAAGTAACCCAAGGAAAAGCAATAGGAAGGCTCATTACTTGGATTCCAGGACATAAGCAGGGGGAAGAAGCTCAAGAACTCTACTTTGTAAAAATGTGGTGGCAATTTATTTTGTTATTTCCCTAATGGACATATACATCTGGAAAGAGATTTACATAGAAAGGATATTTCTGAAAAAAAAAATATTTGCGTACTGTAAGGAAGTTGGAAAGTACTGAGAGACCAAATTTCAGACCTAGGAAAAATATCATGGAATACATGATATTCCACAGCTGAAAAATACTTCATACACAAGACAGAATCTTAGAGTTCACTTCAGTTATGATCTTTATTGTTGCTAATTTTTGCTTTGCCCAGCATTACGTTCAAGAAAACAATATTTAAGGGACTGAGGCTGCAACAGCAGCATGCTCAGCAAAGTTGACACACTTGTGTAGGTTTTCCAGGTCGTAGGTACTTTCCTGGATGTTAGAATTGCTACTTTCTTCAGAAAATATATGAATGATACCCATTCATCCAGAGAACCTGTAAGGATATCTGAAACACCCCTGCCTTTTGTTACAGTGTGTCTACCTCTTTATTTTCTTCTTATTATTACTTTTTATATCCCATGATATGAAAATATAATTCTGATAATATTTTCCTACATACAAAAGTTTTATAATTTGACTTTCTTTGTTTATGTCTTCTCTCCCTGTCTCACAATTAGATGAAACATTTTTGACTGAAAATATCTTTCCAAGTTTATGTTTCATGATATGATTAAATATGGCCAGTTTCTCTGCCATATTTGCCAAAGGATGGCTATGTTTCAATAACATGTCTGTCTCATCCTCTGGTTTGGAAAAAGTGCATATCCATGCAGAAAGGGATGGGATGTGTATCACCAAAGATATAGAGAAGTTCGGAGGCATACATTTTGAGAAGAATCAGGAAGGACTCCTTCACTGCTGAGATACTCATTACCCAAATATTTATTGAATAATGATAATATGCTAGAAACATATGGAAGTGTTGTGCTCCATCTCTGACTTCACAATATTTATGTGTTTACAGGTGAAATGTATGTTATGAGGGCTTTTTCTTTGTTTTAAGCATGGGTTCTTTAATGTTTTTCTTGTTCATTTCTTGGTATTCCCTTCTTTAAAGATTTCCAGAGAGTTATATAGAATATTGTGTAATAATTTAGAAAATTATTTTCTACATTCTTGGTCCATCTTTGTTTACCATTTTTTAAACAAAAGAGCAAATTTTCTATCTTCTCGATGATGTAAGCAAAGGTTCTTATGCCAAACAGATGATGGTGCATAGAACCAAAAACTTGGCTTATGCATTAGATGAGCTGCCTCTATAGTCCAATGTATGTGTATGTATGTATGTATGTAGGTGTCTTTGACGTTACTGGATTGCATTACATTTATGGCCGCTTATACTTCTGAAAGCTAAAAGGAAACACCCACACTTACATAATTGTCTACCAAATGTCATTACAGTAACAGGAAGATAAAGGCTGCATGAGAGTTTCTGCCATTCTTACTGTAAGGTGTGGGTCTATTGACCTCTTCTATGATTAGTTTTTAACATACCCAATGTTTAAAATATATTTATCCAACTATTTTGACAAAAGAAATATTGAACATATACAGACTGTAAATAAGGTTAGAACATAAAATTTATTCACATTTCAATATCCATACAAATAAGAAGCAAGCTTTGATTTTAAAATATCTCTGCTCTATGGCATTATAATTGGTCTTTCTATTTTTGGTAAAGCTGTGGAAGTTTGGTAAAGTTGTCACTCTATGCTAATGAGTGACCCAAAGAACTTCTGCATGGCCTTAGCCTTTTGCGGTTTAGACTTGGTGAAGAGAGAGGGTTTGCAAATTGAATATAATATTACCAGTAGCCAATAATTTGGCCTAACATACTAATGAAACAAAACCCTCATAAAGTACCCTAAACTGCTGCTCTATGAACTGGTATGCTCAGAATATTCACATATTGAGAGGGTGGCATGCCTCTTCTCAGAGGAAGCAGATGCTCTGCACTTGGAATCCACTTAAACCATATTCTATGGAACTCTTTATTTAGTTGTTGTCTTCTATCCTTTATACTGAATTGCATGGGTAAGGTGCCTTCGAGAGGCCTGTGGGCAGTTTTAGCAAATCTCGAAACCCGAAGAGCTTTTAAGTTAGAAGCAGAGGTTTACAATAGACATCTGAAGCCTGATTGGTCCTGTCAGATTGAGCTTTTTAATTTATTGCATCACAAAGTAACTATAACTTGAAAGTCTCCAAGTGGAATTTCATTCTTGAGGATCCAGCTAGTGTCCTCGAATTAGAAGAGAGTTGAGATAGCACATAAAATAGACAATAGCCATGACAAGTCACTGAATGCATTTGTCACATTGAACCCTCTGTTCAGTATAGAGGAATATTTACATAGCTTTAATACACTAAACACTTTTGAAGTATAAATAAATTTTAACATGATGTAGATATACCTCTTCATGTTAGGAAAAAATTGAAAACAAAACAAAACAACCCCTTCTGCTAAGCAAACCAAACCAAAACACAAAATAATAAACAGAAATCACTAGTAAACAAAATAGTTCCTCAGAAATAACCTAGCTATATGTTCTGTTCAGTCACCTACTGAAGAAGAATGAGGAGGAGGATAACCAGCACCAGCAGAAGTAGTGTTGAGAAGGAGTCCATTTGTTTCTTTACAATGCCTGAATATGTTCTGGAGTTGAGTCTAAAGGAAACCAGTGTGAGGATGGAAGGCAAGATTCAGAGAGGAAAAACCACCTCTAGGCCTTTTGTAGTATCAAGGTAGCATCCAGCCTTGAGGCTTCAGGACTCATGCACTGCAGGCATCAGTAAAAGGAGTAACCATGGAGATCCCCTTGTTAGTCCTAGTTTGCTTTAAAATTCCCGACACTGCTATTCAACAGACACAATCTTACTCTGGGTTCATAAAGGTGTATATACTGACTTGGAATTCCCTGTGAAAATTGTTTTCCTTCATGTGAAATTAGCAGTTATAACCTTGGCAGTGTAACTTTGTGTTGAGTGTGGCCTTTTATACTCTTTCATCCTATGAAAATATTCCCCAGGTGACTAGTGGTTCATGGGGAAAGAAGCTTCTCTGTACTCCTAAGGCAAACCAGCATCATCTTCACATTGGAACTTCAGTACTTCAACTTGGACATAAAGAAAAGGTCTATCGATCTGAGTGTTGGAATGGCATGTTACACTGCACTCCGATAAAGATAGCCATACAGACCTCTACCACTTCCTAAAACTGCTCACCAGTCCTCAGTGGGTCAGCAAAGAGAGAGATAATCATTATCTGAACAGAAAATGGTGGCTATAGGGAGGTAGGGGAAAATAGAATTACGTGTGAACTAAAGATTATGATGGAAAAATATGTACATCACATTTTATGCATATACAAACCTACAAGCTACTAAAACTATATTGAAATTTTGGTATTTATAAAAGTTTGGAGCAGAACAATTATACAAAATTTAGATCTGCTGACCTTCAAATTAGCTAGTCATCACATTTTCTTTCTCAGGAATATGAAAGTAAAAAACCAGCTAGTTAAATTTGAAGGCAATGAGTCAACATGGTGAAGTAGAGCTGGGACAATGGCAAACTAGAGTCCCATCAAGGCAAAATTGGAATAAAAATACAGAGTTAGCACCAGTGGCTGCTCAAAGGGAGAGGAATATGAACATAGACACAAACCAGAGATGCAATTAGGAAGATGGTAAATTACTACACAACTTTGTAGTCCAGAGGGTCCTGCAAGCTTAATGATTGCAATCAAATCTTTCAACATTTATTCAATCTCCACTATAGCAAAATATTTGTTGTCTACAAAGGAAAGAAATATTGAACATATACAGACTGTAAATAAGGTTAGAACATAAAATTTATTCACATTTCAATATCCATACAAATAAGAAGCAAGCTTTGATTTTAAAATATCTCTGCTCTTTGTGGTCAAGAGAACTTTTCATTTCATTCTAAGTGGTACCAATTTGTTCCAGGAACCCTTTTTTCTTGAGTGGGCTTGTATGAGCTTCTCTGCCTTCCAATCGAACTCAAAATTGCAGTGATTTTATTTGGGTTTCATCTTGGGAGTGATACCATTTCTAGAAGAAATGATGAGACCATTACCAGAATAAACGATGCTTAGGAAATCCTCCTAGATCTGTGTTTTCATTTCAGCAGCCTGAAACTGACTCACATCCATTTGCTGCTACCATTTACTCCTCAGTTAAGGATAACTAATTACCACTTCACTTTGGCATTCAGATTTCTACCCTTGTCTAAATAACCGCAGAGCTATGGTGTCATGAGAAACCTGATCCTGTAACAGAACTGCTCTTTTTATTTTGGATGGAGTAAGAGGAGAAGAATGATAGGTTGTACAGGCTGTCTATGGAATACAGGCAAGCCCCACAGATTCATTTACACAGCTAAATTTAGAGAACATTGGGCTCCTAACAAGCTCCATTTCCTCTTTTAACTCAGCACTTCAAAGGGATTTACACCAGTGTTCCTTGAGGTGAGAGCAGATCTGAAAAGAAACAGATATGCATATGTTTCCTCATTTGAGTCTTCCTAGATATGCAACCATATATATATATATTTAACTTACAAACTGCTTTTATTGATATTTCATTACTTCCATGAATTGATTCAAGATTTGGAAGTTAACACTGGTCTCACTGCATACAGAAAGAGAAGTACGGTATGTATTCCAAACTGAACACTGGTGTAGGAGTAGCCACTGTAATTCAGAGGACTATTGGATTCATTTGTTATCCGAGTATTTGTTATCTTTCAAAAATAATATGGGTAGGTTCTGTGTGGTGTCATGTGCATTTAATAGCAGTAGTCATTCAAACAGATGCAGAGGCAGAGGAGGCAGAGGCAGAGGAGGTAGAGGCAGAGGGGCAGAGGGGCAGAGGGGCAGAGGGGCAGAGGGGCAGAG
>NW_026596092.1:73709-73912 GCF_907164565.1 Psammomys obesus | reverse complement strand
GCAGAGGGGCAGAGGGGCAGAGGGGCAGAGGGGCAGAGGGGCAGAGGCAGATCTCTGTGAATTTGAGGCATGCTAGGTTTGCATAGCAAGTTCCACATAAGTTAGGGCTACATAGTGAGTGCATGTCCATAAAGAAAGAAAAGAAAAGAAAGAGAAAAGGAAGGAAGGAAGGAAAGAAGAAAGGGAGGGAGGAAGGAAGGAAG
>NW_026596092.1:22867-73699 GCF_907164565.1 Psammomys obesus | reverse complement strand
AGGAAGGAAGGAAGGAAAGAAGAAAGGGAGGGAGGAAGGAAGGAAGGGAGGGAGGGAGGGAGGGAGGGAGGAAGGAAGGAAAGAAGGAAGGAAGGAAGGAGGGAGGAAGGAAGGAGGGAAAGAAAAGAAAAAAATGGTCTGGATAAATGCAACAAACATTTTTTGCTGTTTCTCTAGTTACCAATACTGACAGTGCACTTGAATGTACTGTAATGGGCCTCATCCCTTCCCTCCGGGTCATTGTTGAGTAGTCTGCTCAGTCTATCCCTGTGAATAATTTGATCTGTAAATGAAGAGGAAACTCAGAGGTTTTTAGAAGGAATCTTTTTTATCACGTTCTTACATTTTGTCTCTTAATTGAGGAAATTAGTGGCTGTAAGGGGTTGGTAGAGAACACCCCTTTACCTTTGCTACAGCTGTGCCATCTATACATTCAGAAGCTTTATATCAATAAATCTCCACTCCAGATTCATTTCTGACACATTTTTTTAACAATTCAAACTGCTTTCTTTTTTTTTCTCATTTTTAATTTTTTTAGTTTATCTATTATATATCTCAATTTGGGCCCCCTCCCTCAACTCCTCCCAGCCCCACCTTCCTTCCCTCTTCCCCCCAGGGATTCTTCTTCTCTGCCATCTGCCCACAGATTATCAAGTCTCATCAGGATGGACTGGATCCTCTTCCTCTGTTCCCTGGTAAAGCTGCATCAGCAGGGGCAAGTGATCAAAGAGCAGGCCATTGAGTTAATGACAGAGGCAGCCCCTGCTCACGATTTAAATGTAACTGATCAGGTCTACTTGCTTACCTTTGAAATAGGAAAGTAAGTTGAGGACCAGAGCAATGACCAGTTGACCTTTCCTATTATCAAGCAAATCCACGGATATACTTTGCTTCCTTATGGTAACATTAATATAGATGCTTGTGTCCAGTCTCTGGCTTGAAAGGGATCAAAAGGCAGAGGTTGGGACATGTATTTCTTAGGACAAATATGACAGGTGTAGTATGGCTCTCACGGCAGCACTTGCCAGTGACAGTTTCACAACAGGCAATAAACATAGCGTGAAGTTGAAGTCAGTCATATCAGCCTGTCATACACCTGTCTGACTGTGGCAGATGACGCAATCCTGCTGGCAAGGCAACTCTGATACATTCTGTAATTCATTTTTGAATCCCTAAAGTGGATGTCACTTCTCTATCATTCACAACTGTTCACAAACACCTCACCTTCTACATTAATACCTCTTTAATTTAAAAATAACCACATTTAATGCTAATTCTATCTTAACATAAACTAATATACTTTGGGTTTTGAATGTGTCTGTATCAAACACATGCTCCACACTAATAACTGGGTTTGTTTACATGACTTTAAGGAAGTGATGGGGAATTATTATCAAAGGGTACTAGTAGTGTCTGGGGCAAAATTAATATAGAAACAGTCCTTTGGAATCTGGTATGGAGTGCTTACTGAAGGACAGTCTTGGTGGTCAAGTGTGATGAAAAAGTGATGACAATTAAATACAGCCTTATTCTATACTTTCAGAAATCACTATGGGTAAAATCATTAATTTTAATTTTACTGGGGAGATTAATATACAAGAGAATGGACTAGATGTTTTAAATTATCAGTGTCACAGTGAATGGGAATTCATATGTTCCATTTTAGAGAATATTTTGTTTCTTAAAGTTACAAGGTAGGTGTACCAAGCAAGTAGAGGTAGGAGTCTGTGTACCGACTGCAAGGGAAATAATGAAACATCTATGAGTAATAAGATAATAGCATTTAGCTGTGGGAGAAAGAGGTTATGAAAATTACCTTGACACTTATAAAACTTTCATAGCGTCTCTCTGATTATGAGGTGGCATCCAGAAATAAAATCCTGCTTACTCTCATAATAGAAACATCTCAACCATTATCACTGCAACAGTGTTTGAATATTAAAAGCAGTTTATATTGAGAGAAAGAGCTGCTGAAGAGGCCCGAGGAAGATGCTTGGAACAATTTCACTGGAATATGTTTAATTTTTCTTCTTTGGTGCTCTGCCGGGTAATTGAAATTTAAATTATGGCTATACAGTCAAAATAGAGTACCCACACATATGGGAGAGGGAAATACTCTTCTAAAATATACTTTTGAATAGTCAAATATGGGATCTGAGATATTAATAAAGTTTGGGCATCTACAACACAATGATGGTTGACTGGCAAAAGGTGAAAACTTACAGAGATGGTTAATAAGTGGGAACTTTTTCTTAAGTTCATTTGAATGTCAAACAATTCTAAAGTTATCCAGTAGTCCATGTGTACATAGATAGATATATTCATCAAGGTGTCAAATACATATATTTTTTGACTTATTGGGTGAAGTCTTTGCAAAATGACAATAGGAAGACCCAGGAATCTTCATTCTCACAAAAAAGGTAAACATACTTTCTGGAACTCCCCAAAGATTTGGTTCATAGCAATCACTTAAAACTCATAGGGTATTTTAACCTATCATATACACTTTAAAGTTATCATTGTGGTCTTGACATGAAACAGATCTTGGTGAATAAAGATTATTATGTCATCAATCATTGAGTACCACCAGTTGTAGCTGAGGCTCAAGCAGTCTTTTACTATAGTTACTATGACTACTTTCTGCTGCTACTGTGGTCAATATGTAGCTTTGAGGTATTGAATACATTTGCTTCCATAATAATCGGAAGAGTCTAGCTTTCCTGACCCAGAAAATAGAATAACTTATTTACCTAATGGCATAACTGTCTGACTGCTTCACAAGTCAACCATGAAGGCTTTGTAGATGCCCAAAGTTTATTAATACTCAGATTCCATATTTGATTATTCAAAAATATATTGTAGAAGAGTATTTTCTTCTCCCTTGCACGTGGGTATTCTATCATGACCTATAGCTAACTCTTCTTATAATTAATCTGTAGAAAATCTTATTCTTTCCTCTCCCTAAGGACACACTACAGTGATTTGCTCAAGGAGTTTGTACCTATTTAAGCAGACAGTAGTAAGATGTCTTATGCCTTGGGTCCTTGAAATTGCTCAGCAAACAAAGGCACCTGCTGACCAGGCTGACAAGCTCTAGAACCCACATAAATAAAGAAGAGAATAAACTCCTACAGTCTGTCCACCAACCTCCACGCTTGTGTTGTGGCATATGAGTGCACCCATGTGTACAAATACATAAATTGATAACATGTAAAAATAAGTTAAAATACAAATAAAAAGAAAAAGAAGCTCATATCTTGATGACTTCCATTTGGTGCCCTCAGAGTTCTAGGAGACAAACAAAATAGAGACTAAAAGGCTGGCTACTTTGATGAACACAAACAAAACAGTAATCTGGGGCCTGTTTGGATAATATACGTTAAAAACCCAGAAAAAATCGAAGCATCTTACAAATATTACTACTAAAAACCGATTCCTAACGATGCTATTAGAATTTAGGGGACATATGAAAAGAAACATGGGTGGTTTCCCTAGGTTTAATAGGATGGATCTTAATTAGAATTCTAAATAAGAAACAAAGAAAAATAAGTCTCTTCACTTAGTACAGATGCAATTAGGAATTTACAATGTTGGTGGATCTGGAGTCCGTAACCAGACAGAGTAGCCCGAATGTGAGAATCAATGTGAGCTCCCATAGATTTGGAAAGTAAGATTCAATCAGCTAATCATTCCTACTTTGTAGAAAAGCTGCCCTTTGTCAAAAAATTAACTTTATTTTTATTTTATGTGTATGTTTTGCCCGCATATGTACCTGCACCCCATGTGTGTGCAGGGCCTGTGGAGTAGAGCGGAGGGTGCTGGATCGTCTGGGACCGGTGTTACCGGCAGTTGTGAGCAACATGTGCCTTCTGGAAATTGAACATCATCCCCACTTTGTCTGCAAGAGCAGCCGTTCTCTTAAAGGTTGAATCATCTCTCCAACCACTGCATCTATTATCGCTATTTTTCTTCTATTAGAAGCTCTGTTTGTTTGATGACAAGGATTATTTTTATGTAGCACAAACAGACCTCATGATAAGTATATATTCATGGGGATTATTGTGAATTTCTGATTCTCCTGCCTTCACCTCTCAAGTGCCGAATTTACAGATAGGAGCCACCACACATGGCTCTGAGGAGTAATATATATATATGTGTCATCATATGTTATATAATATATATTATGTTATAATATATAAAAATATAAAACATCCAACCACCAAAAGCCATGTTATTAGAAAAGAAAAAAACAAATGTAATAGTCTTTGTAGAGTAGTTCAGCTAATTTTCTTTGATATTACATCAAATCTAAAGAACCACAATATTAATTATTTTAAAAGTTATAGTACATGGCAAATTCAGGTTCCTCAACCCTTGCTGCTAAACATCTCAGTTAAGGGCACCTCCGTGGGCTTCTGGGAGTCTCCCCTGTTCCGGAGATACTCGCTTCCCCTGATTTCCATTCTCTCTCCAGTTCATCTTCCTTCCCCTTCCCTGATCTCTATTACCTTCTCCATGTCCTCTCCCACCAAGTTTCCTCCCTCCATCTACTTCAGTTGTCTATTTTATTCCCTGTTTCGATGAGATTCAAGAATCTTCCCTTGGGCCCTCCTTGGCTTCTTTGGGTCTATGATTTGTAATGTGGTTATCCTGTACTTTATGGCTAATATCCATTTATAAGTGGGTACATACCATGCCTGTCTTTTTGGGTCTCGGTTACCTCACTCAGGATGATCTTTTCTAGTCCCATTCATTTGCCTGCAAATTACATGATGTCTTTGTTTTTAATGGCTGATCAGTGTTCCATTGTGTAAATGTACCACATTACCTTTATCCATTCTTCTGTTAAGGTACATCTAGGTTGTTTATATTTTTTGGCTATTATAAATAAAGCTGCTATGACAATATTTGAGCAAGTGTCCTTGTGGGACTCCCAGTGGAGGGAGTCCATAAAACCTTCAACCCAAAATTTGTCTTGCCTACAAGAATTGTAAGGATAAAGACTGAGCAGAGATTGATGGAATGGAAACCAATGACTGTCCCAACTTGAGACCTACCCCATGGGAGAGAGCTAATCTCTCTCACTATTAATGATGCTCTGTTGTTCTTGCAGACAGTAGCCTAGCATGACTATCTTCTGAGAGCCTTCATTCAGCAGCTGATGGAAACAGATGCAGAGACTCATAGCCAAAGAATAGGCTGAGCTTAGGGAGTTTGTGGAGGAGTAGGAGGAAGGATAGTGGGATCCAGAGGAGTCAAGGACACCACAACAAGACTTACAGAATCAACTAACCTGGGCCCATGGAGGCTCATGGAGACTGAACCACCAATCAAAGAGCATGTGTGGACTGGGTCTAGACCCCTTACACATATGTAGCAGATCTGCAGCATTGTCAATGTGTGGGTCCCCTGGCAATATGAATGGGACTGTCTTTAGGCTGTTGCCTGCCACTGGATCCTTTCCCTTAGCTCAGTTGCCTTGTCAGGCTCCAGTGGGAGAGGATGTACTTAGTCCTGCTGTGATTTGTGATTTGACGTGTCAGGGTGGGTTAATACCCCTTGAGAAGCTCCCATTCCCCAAGAAGAGGAACAGGGGAATGGAGGAATGTGGGTGAGGTTGGGGCTTGGAGGAAAAGAGGGAGGCTGGGATCAGATTGTAAAGTGTTTAAATAATAAGTAATTTAAAATTTGAAGTTACAGCACAGAAGCTTAAGCTGCTTGATACCTTTGCCTTGCTTGTAGTAAAAATGACAGGACTTTAATGCACAGTTCCTTTGCAGTGTCAATGAAAGTGTCAACATGGGGAACACAAGAGGTAATGTTGCATTCATTCATTTGGGTTTCAAAAAGAATATATCAATGACTGGCTAGCATAAGCAACAGGAATTTATTTCTAAGAGAACTAAAGAAATGAGAAAGATTGTTTCCTTTCTCCGTCTGTCTCTGTAGTGTGTGGATATATTAAATGGTGGCCGTGCAGTCCAGAAAGTGAGTCTTCAGCACTGGATCGGTTCTCTTCATAAGGGCGCACATCCCATTTATGAGCATTCCAACATCACAATCTAATTGCCCCCCCCCCCCCCAAAGTCCTACGGAGGAGATTCTTTTTTCAACATATAAACCTTGGGAAACAAAACAATTTAACCCTCAGCAAATCCTAAAGTGTTATTTTAAAAATGGTTGTGGTATTTCAAACTTCAATGAAATGACACTCAAAGGATTACAGGTAATGCTCTATTAACAGCTGCTATAGAAAAAGAATTCCTGCATTTTGGTCGGCCTCAGTAGAGAGTGAACACCAGCCCAAGAAAATCAAGTGATCTGGAAGCTCAGTAAGAATTGTGTGGCCACGTGTTATAGGATCCATCAAGCTGGAAAGCTGGTACTTCCTTAGTTTCTCTGCTTCACTTCATGGACAAGTTTGATATGAGCTAACTCAACCACACGCATAAGTAAATTGCATGAGAAAGTTAACCATTCGGCCAGCTCTGTATAATCACATTCATTGCATTATTTGTAACTACTTTCCAATGCCCACTTGTCTGAGGAAGAAGAAACTCAAGTTAGCCTCTGTAGCTTATCCTCAACACTGTACTGCCATAGTTGGAAGGAAATGACATCATCATCATACTCAAATGTGGCCCTGAGCAACAGGTATGCATAGAAAGTCATACAGGCAAAAATTCATTATACGAAAGTAGTGATGACTAGGATGACAGATCTGTACTCAGTTTATAGGCATTGGGGAAGAGATCGGTCAATGAGCAACAGTTTAGGAGAAATATGAGTACATGTTTCATGGTAAAGTGGTGTATATGAGATATGTGAATCACTTTTGAAAGATGAAGTATTTGGGAAAATTTACACCTTATAAAAGTGTTCTGTAGAGAATAGGGAAGGGAGACAAGAAAGGCAAAGTGCAGGGTTAACTGTGATCAAAATGCATTGTGAACATGTTTGAAAGTATCAGTGAATTAATAATTTTGTTCAATAATATAGGCTAATATCAAAAGAGAAAATAAACAAAATGTTAGACAATTGTTAAACTCCATAAAACCATGTTTCCTGGTTTCTCAGTAATCAGATGAAAGAATGATTCTTTAAATTGTTTTGATAAGTCATGTGTGCTTCTTGCCTTTTATCTAAACCATAACCTCACTACAGGGTCCAGAAAATAGACTGGGTGGGGCCTGTCCTTGGGTCTTTTTGTCCTTCTTTCAAGTGTGGTCATGCAGAAGAAATGTGTGGAGAGCCGCTTGTTTGTCAGGCTGCTTTGTTATTGAGCTCTCAGTAAAAAACAAGCTTTCACCCTGGCCTTCACCTGGAGACAGGGATAGCCAGAATGTTTTACCAAGTTCATTTCCTTTTGTTTGTGTGAGGATCACACAGACAGGTGGCCGAGGTAAACAAGTTTGACTTCTTCATGTACCCCTTCACTCTATCAAGGTGCTTTGTTCTGACTATAAAAAGGGATTGTGGAAAAAACCTGTGCGATGGTTTCTACTGGCAGCCCTCTCAAACAGATCCCATGTGTAGTGTGTTGGGTTGTTGTTGTTGTTATTATTATTATTATTATTATTATTATTTTCTTTCAATCCTCACACCCCACTGAAAAACTCTTAGACTCTGCCAGCAGGCTAGAACTTCAACAATACATGGTCAATAAATCCTTGGCTACACTATGCTCAAAATTTATTATGCCAATAATTGGCTTAGATAAAACTGGTTTACAGTTTAGTTTCATCCTGCATATCTCATACATTTATAATTTTAGGACTGTGTAATGCTTGTGAGAAATTATATGTTAACAGAATAAAAGGACCGGACACCGGAGATGCTGGATCAAACCTGACAGAATTCATCCTTCCAGCGTGCTGAGACATTGACACATCTGTTCCAGCATCTTGCATGTTACAGCACTCTGCTTGTTCCTGCCTCAACTACTTCAATTGCTGTTTTTCATGAAAGCCTGCTCCCAAGAGAGCTTTGAATAAATCTCAATTGGTCCAGCATTTTAGACCGTTCCGAACAGGACTTCTATTAAGTCTGAAATTTCTCAGCATTCAAAGACTGAACCACAAATGTTAATGCTTAATTAAACAGTTTCTCCAAATTTCAGGGGGGGCCCTAACAAGATTTCTGTGTGTCCAAAAAGTCAGCTAGAAAAAAATTCATGAGATCGATGTCCAGTTTTTTTAAAGGGGTTGTGTAGGTTTTGGTTGTTTTCTGGGGCTATGAATGTTTATTTTCATTAGGAGATGGTTTTAAGTTGTTAATGATCTTATTCAGAGAGAAAATAAAATTAGGATATTAGGTAATGCAAGTTAATTGTTAGTTAATTAACTCATAGTCATATCAGGCACTAGTCAAATTTATCACAGGAATATACATCATAGGTTTAACAGATAGGTATGATGATATAAAGATAGGTAAGTCTTCAAAAACCTCAGAGACCTACCTGACTAAAATGCTCAATCCCCATCCTGAAAGGCAAAGAGGATGGACATCAGAAGAAGAAGGAAACAGGAAACAACCTAGGAACCTGTCACAGAGGGCCTCTGAAAGACTCTGCCCTGCAGACTATCAAAGCAGATGCTGAGACTTATGGCCAACTGTTGGGCAGAGTGCATGGAATCTTATGTAAGAAGTGGGAAATAGTAAGATCTGGAGAGGACAGGAACTCCACAAGGAGAGCAACAGAACCAGAAAATTTGAACACAAGGGTCTTCCCAGAGACTCATACTCCAACCAGATACCATGCATGGAGATAACCTAGAACTCCTGCACAGATGTAGCCCATGGCAGCTTAGTGTTCAAGTGGGTTACATAGTAATGGGAAGAGGGACTGTCTCTGACATAAACTGATTGGCCTGCTCTTTGATCACCTCTCCCTGAGTGGGGAGCGGCCTTACCAGGCCACAAAAGATGGCAATGCAGCCACTCCTGATGAGATCTGATAGACTAAGATCAGAAGGAAGGAGAGGAGGACCTCCCCTATTAGTGGACTTGGGGAGGGGCATGCGTGAAGAAGGGGGAGGGAGGGTGGAATTGGGAGGGGAGGAGGGAGGGACTTATGGGGGGATACAAAGTGAATAAAGTGTAATTAATAAAGTTAAAAAATGTTTTCATTATTTTAAAGATTCTTTGACAATGAGGCAGGTCATCTCCTATCAGCACCCAGCCTACCTCAATGAAGATGATGAGCATCAAATAAACTTCCATATGAAGATGGCTTCAAATGTAGCAAATGAGCAATTTGGGCAAAAAGAAAAAGCCCTCATTTCACGACAGACAGAATTCTGCCAAAAATGAGTAAGCTCAAATGCAGGACAAGTCAACTGCCGAACTCTGCCAAGAAAGGGTAAGCAAATCCTAAACAGTTCCTGCTTCATATATATGTCTGTCAAATATTGTGAGCCAGAAGGCTGAAGATGGTTCTCCAATGTTATAGAGAGTTATGAGTGACTGTTCAGGCAGCAAACTGGTCTCTGTCAATTTTTTATTTTTTGGAAGCTGCTAACATGCACTTCCTATTTACTCCAGTAACTAATTTTATTCCTTCTTAAGTCTCTGGTGGGGTTGAAGAACAAATAGAGTTCCACAGTTAAGCTTAAGTTGTTTAGAATTTAAGAAAATATTTTCATATAGGTAATACCAATAAGAATAAAAGTTAATTTAGGTATAGAACTCTAAACTTGTCAAGATAGGATAGATAATCAGACACTTTCTCCTAAGTTGTCAAATACATATGGACTGGAGATTGCACATGTACATTTTACCTAATAGTTTTCATAATTTTATAATTACTTTTTTTGAAAGTAATTGTAAACTTCAATTCAATTCAAAAAATTAATTCAAATTAATTAATTCAAATTAATTCAAAAAAAGTAAACTTTTTTTGAAAGTATTGAAAGAAAAGGAGCCTTTTATTGGACTTAAAGGGGGAAATGTTGGCATAATGTTCTTGTGGCATGTATACAATTTACCCCAGTTCATTCAAGTGCTGGTTTCTCTACCCCACTAACTGGTTTCAATCTGGGCATTGTATTGTGATGCTTATTTTAAGCAACACCTGTTTCAAGTTTGTGTAAACATGTCATCATTTGTTCTTTGAATTTTTAATGAATGCTGAGCAATGGTGATTTAAAAAATATTTTTTAATATTAGTTACAGTTTATTAACTTTGTATCCCAGCTGTATCCTACTCTCTCATTCCCTCCCATTCCCACCCTCCCTCCCTCATCTTCTCTCTACCTCTTTCCAAGTCCACTGATATGGGAGGACCTCCTCCCCTTTCATCTAGCTTATCAGGTAACTTCAGGCCTGGATGCAAAGTCCTCCTCTGTAGCCTAGCAGGGCTGCTCCTCCCTCAGGTGTGTGTGTGGGGGGGGGGAAGTCAAAGAGCCAGCCATTGAGTTGATGTCAGAAATAGTCCCTGTTCCCCTTTCTAGGGTACCCACTTGGATGCTGAACTACCATGGGCTACATCCGTGCAGAGTTCTAGGTTATGTCCGTACATGGTCCTTGGTTGGAGATACAATCTCACAAAAGACCCCTGTGCCCAGGTCCTTGTGGAGCTCCTGTTCTCTCCAGGTCATATAAACTCTCTCTTCTTTCATATGATTCCCTGTACTCTGCTGAAGGTTTGGTTATGAGTCTCATTATCTGCTTTGATATACTGCTAGGTAGAGACTTTCAGAGGCCCTCAGGCTCCTGTCCTGTTACTTATTTTCTCCTACATCCAATGTCTATCCCATTTGTCTTTCTAAGTGAGGGTTGATCACCTTAGGGCCCTCTTTATTGTTTATCTTCTTTAGGTGTACAGATTTCAGTAAGTTTATCTTATCTTATAGGTCTAGTACCCACTTATAAGTGAGTATATACCGTGTGTGTCATTCTCCTTCTGGGATACTTCACTCAGAATAATCTTTTCTAGATCCCACCATTTGCCTGCAAATTTCATGATTTCCTTGTTTTTCAATGGCTCAGATAAAAAACTCAAGTGACAACACATGCTGGAGAGGTCGTGGAGAAAGTGGAACTGTCCTCCATTGCTGGTGGGAATGTAAACTTGTACAACCACTTTGGAAATTAATCTGGTGCTTTCGCAGACAATTAGGAAAAGTGCTTCCTCAAGATCTAGCCTTACCACTCCTAGGCATATATCCAAAATATGCTCATGTATACAACAAGGATATTTGCTCAACCATGTTTGTAGCAGCTTTATTCGTAATAATCAGAACCTGGAAACAACCCAGATGTCCATCAAAGATACAGAAATTGTGGTACTTTTATACAAAGGAATACTGATTTTCTTTTTATATAGTAGCTTAGAGCTACACATTTCTTTCACAGGAATGCTTTTACTGTGTTTCAGAGGTTTTGTTGTTCTATGTTTTCACTGTCATTTCCAAGACTAATTTTTTTCTTGATTTCTTTGGACAATTCACTGTTCAGAAACATTTTTTTTTTTACGTGTTACTCCATTATGTTCAGATATACACAGTCATTTCAAGTTTTCTGAATTTTTTAACAGGACCTCCACAAGGAGAGCAACAGAACCAAAAATTCTGGGCCCAGGGTTCTTTTATGAGACTGATATTCCAACCAAGGACCATGAATAGAGATAACCTAGAACCCCAGGACAGATGTAGCCCATGGCAGCTTAGTATCCAAGTGGGTGTCCTAGTAAGAGGAACAGGGACTGTCTGTGACATGAACTCAGTGGCTGGCTCTTTGATCACCTCCCCCTGAGGGGGGTGCAGACTTACCAGGCCAGAGAGGAAGACAATGCAGCCAGTACTGATGAGACCTGATAGACTAGGGTCAGATGGAAGGGGAGAAGGTCCTCCCCTATCAGTGGACTTGAAGAGGCGCATGGGAGGAGATGAGGGAGGGAGGGTGGGATTGGGAGGGAATGAGGGAAGGGGCTGTAGCTGGTATATAAAGTGAATAAACTGTAATTACTATAAAAATAAAAATTAAAATCTAAAAGATTTATTTTATGTTCCAGGATTTGGTCTTCTTAGAGAAGCCTCCATTTCATGCTTAGCAGACTGTATATATATTATTTGGTGTTTGGGACAAATACTCTGTAGATATACATTTGGTCCATTTGATGCATGATGTTTAATTATGATGTTTTTCTGTTCATTTTTTTCCAGATGACATGTCTATTAGAGAAAGTATGATGTTGAAATCACCTATTATTAATGGGTTGCTATTAATCTGTCTTGAAATTGCACATTATTTTTAACGAAATTAAGTGTGCCAGAGTTTGTCGCATATATATGTAAGATAATAATGATTTCATGGTTTATTATTTCCTTGATTAGAATATAGTATCTTTATTTTTGTGATCAGTCTTAGTTTAAACTCTTTTTAACATAACATCTGGCCTTCTTTCCTTGTTTGTGTATCTGGTGTGAGGTTCTAGGCTGCGTCAGTTGACCCATTTTGGGAGTTTTTGTTGCCCAAGCTTGGTTTATTTCATATCAGGTGTGTGGAGTTGGTAGGTCACTCCTTCAGATATGTAGTGTTGATTTTCAATTGTAGAGTCATGGGTGATTCAAATTCAGTGTTGACAAAAAAAAAAAAAACAAACAAACAAACAAAAAAAAACACCATGCAAATGGGACAAATGGCTGAATCTGCTTTTAGTGGTTTGCAAGCTGTGTACTTGAGCTTTCTTGCAAGTATGAATATGGAATGGATGAGCTGGGGTCTCAGACACTGACTGGGCTTGGATGGTATATAGGATAAATCAAAACAAGGCCTAGGGGAACAGTGAAGGTAGGACCCATGCCACTGGTCCTGGGTGCATTATGTGAACCACAACCCATGAGGCTGAGAATGGCACAAGTGGAACTAACTAGACTTCCAATGCACAGGGTATGTGACTCAGGGTGAATGTGGGGAATAGAGAGTGTGCAGGTATAGTTCAAGAGATTCACCAGCCTGGACCTGGCAGAGGATGGGTGCTATGGGCAAAGTATGGAGGTTACCATAGCATGGGCAGGTTAAAATTGGGAGAGCTGAGCACAGTGAACATAGCATATTCAACTGAGACCAAGGCTGGGGTTTGGTATTACATGGGTGGTACTAATCAGAATAGATCAACACACAGCATGTAATACCTTGGATAGGTCTAGGGACTGGAAGAGGGTTGGGAAGGGGAGTGTTCAGAGAACTCACAAGACAGAACCTGGGCACAGGAGATGTGTGTCCTGGGTAATGGCCAGGAGGTTTGCTATGGTGTGGCCAGGCTTTAGCAGAAAAATTGGCCAGACTAGGTTGGCAAACAGTATGCACAAACAGCACCAAGCCTCAGAGTTTTGCTTAGAGAAATTATCCAATTTGATATGAATTATGATGCCTCTTGTACCCAATTAAGGACCTACTGGCTATATTGAGTGGGAAAGACCATAAGAAAGCACCGTTTTTAGGTCAATGTGTGTAGTCATATTTTTGTGTGAGAAGACTATAATTACATAGTTATAAGAAGAGGGTTGCCTGTGAAGAAAACCAGGATCTTAGAGCATTAAGGGATACAAATCAGAATTCCCAAGGGAATAGCAGAGTGCGTGAGCAATGTGCAGTACAAAAAAATCCAGGGTCATTCTTCCAGTGAATGGTGGGCTTTGCTTTTCATTGATATCTGGAGAAAGGATAGGTAAGAGACAGTAGCTTAGCACCATTCACAATAGTTTACATTGAATCTAGTCTACATTTAACCACATAAGCATTTAATTAGTCTGGATGCAAACATTCAACACCTAATTACTAGGGGAAAAATGCAAGAATAGGTGTTGCTGTGCATTGAACTTAAATTCATTGTAAGTAGAGAGGTCCTTGTCATTGTACCTTGTACCTTGTAATAAAGGAATTCAGTCCCAGTGTCCATATGCTGAGGAATTAAAGCAATTATTTTGTTTTGTGTTTTATCATTGTTAATTGTGCATTACAAGTTTCATTCAAGAACATTTAAAAAAATCATAGACTCTGGGGCTGGGGAGATGACACAGTAGTTAAGAGCACTTGCTGCTCTTTTGGAGGCCTGGAGTTTGGTTTCTAGCACCCAAACTGGGTAGCTCCCATCTCCCTGAAACTGCAGCTCCAAGGGATCTGAAACTCCCTTTGGCCTTTATAGGCACTTGCACTCACATGTATAAACCCACACTCAGCTTTTAAAAAGTTTTTAAAAAATCATGGAGCTCACAATTTAATTTACAACTAAGTAGAGAGCATACAATGTGCTTCTGTAAACCTAGTCCTATGGATATGATAAAGTCAAAGTGGTTATTAAAAGTAAATTCAAGATTTACTCCCCAAATGCATGTTTTATTTAAGGTGGTAACTCATGTACGTATTTTATCTCAGTGAAACTAGTAATTATATATCTAAGTGATTTTAATTCTCAGCCTTGTGGAAAATTTCTTGCCATCATTTCTGTCATTAGACACCTTTAATAGTGATCTGAAAGTCATAGTGGTGACAGCAGGAAATGGATACTGTTCAGGCAACGTGGGTCAGGAACGGCGAACATGAACAGTTCTAGTTCCTCTCCTTGGGCAGAAGCCAGATACAGCCTTTGCTCTGCTTTGACTGCAGCCAAGGATGTCAGAAGAAAGCTCTGGTGCCTGATCTAGATGCTTCTTATCTTTCTGTATGTGAGTACCTGACCCAAACTTAGAGGCATCGGGACACCTCAGGGGTGGGTAGACGGAGCTGAATGGCTTCCTTCCCCGCACCTCACCCCGTAGTCCTTTACGGGGTTTTAAGTTTCTAAACTTAACTTCTCTTTGTCTATGAATTTTATTCATGTTTCTTCAAACAATGAACCTAACAGCCGCTGGCTTGGGATTGGTTTTGTGGTCACTGATTAGTTAGTCCCAGACCAAAGCTCCCCAATGTATGCTCACCTGGAATGAAAGATGAACCCTCACACTCGAGGGTCCTGTTTTTCCTTATCAATATGATTAATGTTTTAGCCACTTTTCTTTTGCTGTGGTAAAATGCCATGACCTAAAGCACTTGTAGAAGGAAGGGTTTATTTGGACTCGTGGTCGCAGGGCTGTGAGCCCATCACCACCGCTGCAGAGGGACAAGGGAACGTGCAGTCACAACACTGAGAGCAGAAAGCTGAGAGCTCAAGTTCTAACTGCAAGCATGATGCAGAGAGAATGAACTGCCTGCATCCGGGGACTTAGTTTCTCCCCCAAGTCTGCACCGCCTAACAGAGCTACCAACTGGGACCAAAGATCCCAGCCTCATGGGGGCATTTTCATTTCAATCACTGCCAGTACTAAATAGCATGACGAATAGTAAGTCTTTGGCCTTTGGAAGATATATTTGTTTTGTTTTAGCAACAACTGGAAGTTTGCTTCCAAACGGATCTTTTAAACAGACAGTGACAATACTGGGTAGTTCACCGTATTTTAAAACTATAATTTAAAAATATTGTTTAAAAGGACCAAAGGATGTTGACAGAAACCAGTTTCCCTGCGCTCTTAGGCTATCTGTTGCTGCAATGAAACATCATTACCAAAAAGCATGTTAAGAAGAAAAGGGTGTATTTGGCTTACACTTCCATATTTCTGTTCGTCACCAAAGGAAGTCAGGACAGGAACTCACAGGACAGGGACGTGGAGGCAGGAGTTGGTGAAGAGGCCATGGAAGAGGAGTGCTGCTTACTGGCCAATTTATCAAGGTTTGCTGAGCCTGCTTTCTTAATAGAAACTAGGACCACCAGACCAGGTGTGGCACCACCCACCGTGGGCTGGGCCCTCCCCCATCAATCACTAATTAAGAAAACGCCCTACAGGCTTGCCTGTAGCCTGCTCATATGGAGGCGTTTTCTTAACTGAGGCTCCCACCTCTCAGATGACTTTAGCTTGTGTCAAATTGACAACACGCAGAACTTCCCAGCACACGTGCATAGAGCATGCACTGGCTCTGAGGGGTGCACACCTCAAAGGTATTAAGAATTATGCAATAAGCTGTGTACCTGTGTCCAGGTACTTAGTGGCGTGACATCACACAGATCCTTAAGGCAGCAGACAGAAGAGCAAATGTATCCCTGATGTCTGTCTTCTTGCCGTGTGAAAACACAGCTAGCTTTCTTGTTATCACCGCTACACCATGAGGCTTGAAATACTCTCTGGTGGAGTCTAAGAATACTTTAGTTTTTAATGTTTACTTATCTTCTATGCCTTGCTATAATTTTATTACACATGCATGTCCAGATATGAATTTACTCATGGCCAGTGCTTTCCTGTCACTGAGGGGAACACTGTGAACAAGGGGTTTTCTATGATAATTTTCATACTCTTCCTATAGCTGTCTTCCAGAGGGGGATGCTCACGTAAAACATCTCTCTCTCTATACCTGTGTTCCAAGTAATTATGGTTGTGAGCCTAGCCTTTAACAGTGGAGCCATCTCTCCAACTAGTGTATCTGTGTGATCTATCTATTTGTTTTACATGTTCTTTTCTAAAAGAACTTAGAGCAAGTAACTCAGATCCTCCTGAAGTGTATTTTTCTTCCATTCCTGATAAGAATTTAGTTTTTCTCTATATGTGAAAGAGAAAGGCAACTGGACATGAAGAACACGTTCATCCCTACCTTCCGAGAGAGACTGGACAATTCAGATTTTACCTGCTCTAACTTTCTATTGCAGTCACCTAATAAATTCTTTTCTGTTGTTTTTATGAAGCCATACAATATTAGAGTTTTTTTTTTACATAGATATCTGAATGAAGGGACACCAACATTTATCATTCCACTTGTAGGGAGGGTAGAGGACAAGACAAAATTTGATTGTGTATTGGAGTTATTTCTGGCTAGTGAAATAGTGCTTTGTCCCAAAGGACACACGAAGGTTTATGGGTATACGGTAATACAATACCAGTTGTCAATTCAGTAAGAAACACAACTCAGGAGGATTCGAGTTACTTGCTCTAAGTTCTCTTACAAAAGAACATGTGTGATTGGGGCTATGAATGGCGTTCCCTTGCCAGGCTACACTGAGCCAGCGCTTCTCGACTCTTTTCTAAGCATGAGTTCTTATTTTTGTTATAGTTTTTTATAGGCACAGTTTTACATTTTAATTTTTCTATGCCTGTTACATCCATCTAGTAAATATTCAATTTAACTTTCTTGGGTATTTTTGGTTAAACATTGAAGTTTTCCTTTAATGTCTATTTTTCTTTTGCCTAAATTTGCACTTAAACTTTCACAGAGTATGCTATACATCAGATAATCTTTTTAAAGGCTGCACTACAGAGTTTATTAAGAAGGCTGAGGAGATTTATTATGGTAAACATCAGTAATTGAATATAAGTTTAATTTAGAAGAATCAAGAATCTTCTAATTGGATATCTGTTGATAAAGCACAATTGATTATTTTCATTCACTAGGGTATAGTCCAGACTTTATTCTGAACATAGGAGATCATCAATGCTTTCATAGGGAAATTGTGAATAGAATTATTTCTAAAAGCAGTGAAATAGATATGAATTTATGAATTGATTCTAAGAAACTTGCTTTTATGACAAGCATTCCCCTCTTTTATAAAGAGGAAGACAGTGTTCCCACAGTAGAATTGTTAAGAGATACAGGATACTTTCTGGACTTATACTTGAAATACAATATTACATGTCTTCCTCATCAGGAATGGAAACCCTACAAGTAAATATGTTCAGGTTCTTGTCTGCCTTTGATACCTGTGAAACTTTTATTTAAATGAACAGTTCATGTCCTTGATGACAAAAAAATATAGATCAGTCACACAGAATTCAAACAATTCATGAATTGATTATTGCAATGGGCTACTCTTTTATTTAAAAACATTTATTAAGCTCATTGTAATTGGGGCACATATAAGTAAATGTTACAGACATAAAAATAAGAGAAATAAAGTTAAAATGCAGTGTATTGTGGGTTATCCCAAACTATTAGGGACCTTCAGGAGAGGGTGCATTCCTCTCTGCCCCGTGTATCAGAGCTGAAACTGTGCCCCAGGAGGCATTTGTCTCCCTGGGATGTCTGGATTACATTCCCATTACCAAACATTCCAAGCTGGAAATATCCTGGAAGACTGAGGTCTTCTGCATAGAGCTCTTATGTGATTTTCTTTCTATCAAACTAACTGCCTTTGTTAATGGCCAAGGGTCATTTTTTTCTTAGTATTCAAGTTAACTCACAAATTGATACCTTGAACCTTTTTGTGTGAAAACTGAAAAAAAAATTACTTATTGCCCCTAATATTTTGGACAAAAAAAATCCTTTAAAACATTTTTTCATTGTTGTTGGGCATGTATAAAATGGCCCCACAAAAAGTAGTTCCTAATTACATTTAACTATATACAAGTCTTTCACTTTCATGGTCAGTTATGTCAGGAATGTCATGGCCAGTTTTATTGCATCACAATGTGAAAGGGACAGACTTACTGAAGAAAATTTAGTGTTTTTTTATGCGAATTTCATTTTTAAAATTTTTATTTTTAGTATTTATTACTAAAAATATATTTATATTTATATTTATATATAAAAAATTATATTTATTACAGTTTATTCACTTTGTATCCCATTTGTAGCTCCCTCTCTCCTCCCCTCCCAATCCCATCCTCCCTTTCTCTTCTCCACCCACGCCCCTCTCCAAGTTTATTGATAGGGGAGGTCTTCCTTTCCTTCTGATCCTAGCCTATCAGGTCACATCAGGACTGGCTGTATTGTCTTTCTCTGTGGCCTGGTAAGGCTGCACTCCCCTCAGGGGTCGGTGATCAAAGAGCCAGCCACTGAGTTCATGTCAGAGACAGTCCCTGCTCCCATTACTATGGAACCCACTTGGACACTGAACTGCCATGGGCTACATCTGTACAGGGGTTCTAGGTTATCTCCATGAATGGTGCTTGGTTGGAGTAACAGTTTCAGAAATGACCCCTGGACCCAGATTTTTTGGTTCTGTTGCTCTCCTTGTGGAGCTTCTGTCCTCTCCAGGTCTTACTATATCCCCCTCCTTTCATAAGATTCCCTGCACTCTGCCCAAAGTTTGGCCATAAGTCTCAGCATCTGCTCTGATACCCTGCTGGGTAGAGTCTTTCATAGGCCCTCTGTGGTAAGCTCCTGCCCTCTTCCCTGTTTTCTTCCTCTTCTAATGTCCATCCTCTTTGCCTTTCTGAATGAGGATTGAGCATCTTAGCCAGAGTCCTCCTTCTTTATTAGTTTCTTTAGGGTTTTTCACAGATTATTAATCTGAAAAAGGGAGCTGCTAGGTGGAAGTTCTAGCTGACTATTATCCTTCTTCAGTTGTGAATCTTCTCAGGGTTTGTGGTGGTGTAAATGAAACTTTCCCCCATAGACTTGTACTTAGACACTTGGTCCCCTGTTGGTGGGGCTGTTTGGGAAGGCTTAGGAGGTGCAGCCTTGTTGGAGGAAGCATGTCACTGGGGCTAGCTTTTGAGACTTTGAAAACTCACTGTTTCCAGCTTGTTCTCTGTGATTTGTTCTCTTTTGCTTTAGATGTAAATTCTCATCTACAGATCTTGCCACCGCTGCTGTCACTCAATGCCTTTCCTCTTGGCTGCACTGACTCATCCCTCTGGTATCATAAGCCCAAATGAACCCTTCCTTTCCCTCAGCCACTATTTTCTCTCACAGCAGTGGGAAGGAAACTAAAGCAGGGCTTCATTTTATTTATTTGTAAGATGAGAAACATTCAATTAACTAGTCTTCAAAACATTGGAAGAAATGATATTATATCCTGAATATGCTACATGCTCACTGACATTGTCTTTTTCTATCAGAATGGTGTCTGCTTTTATACTTGTTCATAAAATATATGTGTCTAATCAATTTGTTGGAAGTAACTGCTACAGAGGGTGAAATAGATATGTTGTTTTTATGAGCAATGTCCGCTTATAAAAAGCTTCCTATCAATTCATTCATTGATGGCGATCTGGAAATTTGGAGACAAACATATCAAGACAATATACAGTTGTAGAGTCAGCAATAATGGATTGCCTACTGTATCCAGTTTAAGTGTCATAAGTGTTTATTTATTGTATTCTCAAATCAATTAATTTTCTTTTATCACTGATAGGCAGGGTGAATTTGATAACAATTTTTGAACACAACTAAGGTACAAATGGAATTGATAATGTTGTGGTTTTTAAATAGTTCACTTGCCTCTATTAGCCACAAAATATTTTTCTTTCTTTTTTTGAAATTCATTTATTATTTATTACAGTTTATTAGCTTTGTATCCAGGCTGTAGCCCCCTCCTTCACTGTCTCCTCCCTGTCCCACCTTGTCATCTCCTCCTTCCTCTTCTTCTCCTATGCTCCTCCCTTAGTCCACTGATGGGAGAGGTCCTCCTTCTCTTCTATCTGATCCTAGCCTATTAGGTCTAATCAGGACTTGCTTCATTATATTCCTCTGTGGCCTGGCAACATCCAGTTCCAGCCAGGGGAGGAGAAAGAGAAAGGAAGTGGGAGAATGAGCTGTCAGGAATCACCGCAGGAAGTTGTGAGGAGGACAGATGCATGGTATCTGAGCAAAGGTAACCAGCCATGTGGAAGAATGTAGATTAAGATAAATGGGTTATTTTAAATTATGAGTTAGTCAGAGAAGAGCCTAGCTATATGGCCCAGGTATTTGTTAATATATTTTGAGTCTCATGAGCCATTTTTCCAGGAGCTTGGGAAGGGAGGAAAACAAGCACCCTACTACAAGACAGGATACAAATAACCAGAACCATTAACCAAGGCTCCAAAACCTGGATTCTAGAAATTTGTTCAAGTCAAATGAAGGTCTATTTTGTAGCAGTTTCCTTCAAGATTAAAACACTCCATTTCTATGCGAAGCTCCATAAGGAGAAGGTAAACAACCCAAAGTAGCTTCTATAAGTTCCTAAAACTGACCAAATTCACCCTTCTCCTGTAAACAGTAAATACTGCTGACAGTCACTCTCAGACCAGCCAATTTGCAAAGAAGACTCAGACCAGACAAGCTTCCTGATAGAAGCAGAAAGCAGCTGAGCTGTCTGTAAAAGCTTCGATCAACTGAAGCACCTGGAAAGGACACTCTCCAACCTGTTGGGCTGCCTGCTGTATGATCCAGGTTCCCAGATTTTGTGAGGTGTCACCTATGCTGAAGTGAGATTTGGTGTAGCTGTCTTTGCATGATTTATGCTCCAATGAGTAACTCCTTAGCCATATTCCTGTATGTTACCCCAAGAAAACTCATTAGTCCACCAAGTTGGACTTCAATAGAATCAGTACTTTGGCCCATCATGGGATCATTATCTGGGGTAAAAAGATGTGTGTGTTATGTCTACCCAGAGAAAATCTTATTATACTACAAAGTCTGTGATATTATGCATGTAAATTAATATATCCCGTCATAGTATCAGGTAAGCCATGTCCATGTCCCTCAAAAACAGTACCTATGTCTGTGTAAACTGGGGAGTTTTCTTCCTCTATAAAATAGTCTGAGTTAGACTTTCTAGGGCCAAATATGGGCTTCATGGGTTTGTCAAGGATGCAGGCTTATTGCAAGTCTAATGCAATCAGTCCACAATATTCAGATCCAAATGGTCATTGAAGCTCCAGCCTCATATTTGCTTTTATAGTGGATAAGATGAAGAAAGGACCAGCACAGACAGGTTAATCTAACTATTAAAGTGATCACTATTGGCTCAGGATCCCCAAGACCAAGTTCTTAGCACAAAGTAGATTTATTTGCCCTAAAGAAACAAAGGACAGGAAATAAGAGACAAACACTGGGGAGAAGGAGAAGGGAACAAGACAGTGGGGGAAGGGGTATTTGTCCTGGAGGACAAAGGACTTCTTCTGGATAGAAAGGAGGCAGATGTGGCCCGTAGGAACATGGCACTTTATGAAGGTAAATGGGAACTGTGTTAGGACGAAATGTTTAATTTTAATTATACATGTGAATTAAGCAAGCCAAAGGGAAATTTTGATTACTGGACTTTAATACTTTAATAGCTGGACCTTGCTCAGCCTCATGAGGAGAAACTGGCCAAATGAGAGAGTAGACCTTGGTGGCTAGCTTTAGGACTGTAAATTTTTTTTCAGCAAGGCAGAGGGAATGGGGGAGATGGGCAAAGCTGGCCAGAGCCATGTTTGCCATGCTCGAGCTGGCTAGAGCCCATTCAGCTATATTTGTATGTGGCTTCTTAGAAGCTCTCACAGAATCTTCCTGCTTTCCTTGGCTAGTCATTTTTGCCACCCTAATGAAAGGTAAGTAAATAACATAATCTTTGTCCCAGGGTGTCATATCTCCAGCTCAAAGGCAGGCATTCTACCTCTAAGGAAAGAAGGGTGAGAAGATATTAATGAAGACTAGAGGCAGTTGCAATTACATGAGTAAACCCAAGGCCTGGATGGATAATAAAGTAAGACAGTGCATTTTAGAGTAATTCTATAATCTTTGCCTATACAAACATGGAATGGTCTACTGCCATATGCACGCGCTCACACACACACACAAACACACACACACACACAAAAATGCACACATATTTAACCTGCCTGTCAAATTTATGAATATGAAAATCTAGAATAAAATGCAATCTTTTTGATATTCACAGCTTTTTAAAAATAACATTTCCATGGAGCACTAAAACTATGTGCATAACATTCCTAAAAAGAAGGGGAAAAAATAACATAGACATACCACAGAGCTCAGAACCTGCTATCAATTCTATTCACAGTGGCAGAATGGTTTTAATGGCAAAGGCATTTATGAGTCATAAATTACTATTTATAAATGCAGTGTTTAGTATTCATTTCAATGGACGACATATGGCTGCAAAATTTCCAAATAGCTTGAACTGATAAATAGGCTACTGAAGTGGTTCAATTTGTTAAAATGCTAACACATTAACTCCTACAGGAGTAGGATTGCAGGTTTGCATCTGAAATGCTGAGCGCATATTTTGAGATTGCAAGATGCCACCTTTGGAAACTGGACGTAGGTTTGTAAAACGAGTCTCACAGTCTATTTTTCACCATGATTTATATGAGTCTGTGCAGAAAGAGTCTGTGATCCATCAAAAAGAACTCATTCATTTGTCTTTTCATTTCAGAATATGACAAACTTGCTACCAACAATGTCAATATCCTCCTGTTTGCACGGAGTTGTCTCTGAGCTGTATATAGTGAACAGGATCGCTGACCAGAGTGTTTCCATGTATTTCACTGCAAATAATAGAATTATTAGTTCCTTAAACAATTGAAACATAGAACTATTGAATAAGGGAAACGGTCCCTTTCAAAATCGTAGGAACAGGCCTATGTAGAAGGACAAATCTGCCAGAGAACATAGACCTCATACAAGGCTCCAGTGGAAAAAATATGCATACAAGAAATGTAGAATTTTATATGAAAAACTTGTGTGGTCTCAGTGCAGATAAGTCTGGGTCTTATGTGATCTAAAATGGAGATTTTCTTTTTAGTTTATTGTTAATATTTTATTTTT
Source organism: Psammomys obesus (assembly GCF_907164565.1). Lineage (NCBI taxonomy): Eukaryota > Metazoa > Chordata > Mammalia > Rodentia > Muridae > Psammomys > Psammomys obesus. Next base: position 50,197 of record NW_026596092.1, on the reverse strand, counting down.
GAAGTTGTCATTTAATGTTTTCCCCTTACCTTCTTCTCTCCAAACCTTCCCATATACCCCTCCTTGCTTTTTTCACGTACATGGCCTCTCTTTTAAATAAATATGCATTTGTGTATCTATATCTATATCTATATCTATCTATCTATCTATCTATCTATCTATCTATCTATCTAGTTGATTTCAAATAATGTTACCTGTACATGTGTTCTAGGTTCGATCAGTTGGCAGTGGATAAACAATTAGTGTGCTCTCCCCTGGGAACATCACCTCTCTCACTTTCAGCTTTATTCAGTTGCTTGTAGTTCATTCTGGGTTGACATGTATGTAATGACAACACTGAAGAAAAAGGTGGGGGAAAACATTTGTGTAGCAATTAATGATAATTTACTCACATTAATATCAGACATCAAACTCCAACTCTGAACATGCAGAGTTATAACTTAGATCTCTGAACAACAATAATAGCAAAACACTAAAAACACTTCAAATTAAAGACTCATGTATAAACACATCAAAATTTGAACAAAGTAAACTAGGAAAGCTATAAAAGTATAATAGACAAAATAAAAAATGGAAATAAATGAGGTGTTTAATGTTCATGAATAGTAGAAAGACTCAGCTTGTCAAGATTTTGCTTCTCTCTGGTGTGATCTGCATCTTTACATCAATAAATACTTTTATGACTGTCAGCAAGATTAATCTAATCTTCACAAAAGGAAGCAGAAGATGAAATAATAAGAACAATGTTTAAAGACACCAAAGTGGGCATACTGATAGCAGTCATACTTCATACTCAAAATAAGCCATGGACATGAACCCAGTAATACTGATGCAGGAGTGGAGAGATAGATCGGTAGTTCAGAACAGAGAGTCCCCAAACTGGCAAAGACACGTGTGATCAATGGTGATGGAGGCAGAGACCGGAAGTAGTGAGTGGGCGCTAGCACTTCCACCTTCAGATGAGTGGTCCAGGCACAGAGCTTACACTTCTCAAAAAAGCACATCACAGCCAAAGTATCCAACTCCTGGATGATATACAGGGTGCAATTCGAAGTTCTTTGGATATGGTAGAAACTTATTTTCATTTATTATCAAAGGTTAAATCCATTAAAGGAAGAGTTGATAAAACAGAATCTATTAAAATGTCCATTTTAAAAATTCTGACTCTTTGCCCCCCCCCTCCACAGGGGGCAGCAGCCTTGCCAGGCCACAGAGGAAGACAATGCAGCCAGTCCTGATGAGACCTGATAAGCTAGGGTCAGATGGAAGAGGAGGACCTCCCCTAGCAGTGGACTTGGAGAGGGGTATGGGAGGTGATGGTGGAGGGGTGGTGGGTGGGGAGGGAATGAAGGAGGGGGCTACAGCCAGATACAAAGTGAATAAATTGTAATTAATATAAAAAAATAAAAATTTAATTAAAAAGATGTCAAATGTGATCAGAGAAAAATTCATAAAAGTTATAGGTAGTAAATACTATTTTAATGCAAAAACAATTCATACAGTTCAACTGTAGGAAACAAAAAGTCAAATATAAAAGAGAACATTTCTTATTAGAGAATCTGCCATTGATGACAGATAAAAATATAAATGTGAAAGATGTTCATATTCATACAGCATTATGGAAATTCAAACAGGACATTAAGATACAGATGTATCAGAGTAGCCAACAATCTGAAACACAACAGCAAATGCTGATGTGAATGTGAAATAACAGCACTTCTGTTTCTTTGCTTGAGTAAACGCAAAATGGTGCAGCCACTTTGGAAGGCTGTGTGTCGTCCTTTCTTACAAAACTAAACTTATGATCACCAGTTGATCAGGCAGGAATCAACTTGCTTGGTCGTTATACAAATGGATTGAACAGTTACACCACGAAGGACTTTGCGCGCAGAGAGCTAGGGAGATAACTCAGTTGGCAAAGCACTTGCCGCATGTGTATGAGAACCTGAGTGTGGGTGCCTCAGAACACACAGAAAGTTGGTGGCAGTTGCACACGCCTGTAATTACAACACTCTCACAGGGTGAATCCCTGGATGCTTTCTGGCCAGCAAGTCTGGAGCATGGAACGGGAAGCAATGGAAGATGCTGCTTCAAGCAAGGTGGAAAACAAGGACCCATGTCTGAAGTTTCTCTGTGACTTCCACACAGGCACTCACACGCACACTGCACGCGCGTGTGCACACACGTGCAGGTACACACTTTAAGACAGCATTTTTTATAGATGTTCATGCTAGTATTATTAACAGCCCATACTTGGAACCAACGAAGACATTTTTCTCTAGCTGGATGTATAACCTGAGACACACACAGACAGCACTTAGTGCTGAAAGAAAATGTAATAGTGAGCCATGAAAAGACATGAAAGAATTCTAAAAGCATACAACAAAGTAAAAATGAGCCAATCTGGAAAAGGCACAGTGTGTGATTCAAACTATTTGACATGAATAAAATGTACAGCTATAGAAATAGTAGATTGTTTTCTGGTTTCCAAATTTGCAGAATGGGGAAAGGATGTGCAGGTGGAGCATAAGAGCATTCGAAGGTAGTGAAACTGTCCTGTGCAATGCCATTAATGGTTGGTAGACACCAACATACATTTTCCAAGCCATACAGGCCAAAGGTGAAGCAGAGGTGACGGACAGAGTGTCAGTGTAGGGTCACAGCTGTTAGCTAACACCGCAGCCTGTTGTGGAATGCTCATTGTGGGAAGGTTGAATGTCATACATCGAATATGCATGCTCCTTCTGCTTGATTTCGCTACTCCAAGAACTAAGATCAATTTTAAAGTATATCTAGAAAGGAGGACTGGGAGTTGGAAACATGTAAAGACAAACACTAGCCTAACCTATCCCGCTCACCAGAAAATTTCATTTTCCATTCACTAGCCAATGAACATTCCCACTTAATCAGCCATCTCCTCCTGGGAATTGTGATTCCCCGGATGATAGACTCGTGGAAACTATCTGCTCAGAAATCCTGTGCCCGTTCTCCAGCTCACTGAACCCTCACCCCTCCGTTAGTATTAAGTATCATTTCTGATTTCTTTTCCTCCTCTGGAGCCCATAGAAGAATCACGTTTTCTTTTCTTTTGCTTTGCTTCCATCCCATCCCATAAAGCCGATATAGTGTAGTGTTACACTAAAGACAGAGTAAATGTTACTTAGATTTGAACCTCAGTTCATGTGTTGTCTGATGGAACAACACAGGGCCAGTCACTGTTTGATTCTTCATCTGCAACACAAGGATAATAATAATAACAACAATAGTGATAATAATAATTAATAATTATAAAATAATTAATAGATTTTCTGGGAAATGAGTAAGCCACAAGCTAGCAAAAACACCTTACCTAGCCAGCATTGCTTTCTTCAGAGAGACAGTTTTAGATTGTCATTTTTCTGACTTATGAAAGGAAGGGTCTTTTTTTTTTTTTTTTTGAAAGGAAGGGTCTTATCCTTCCTTTAAAAGATTATATACATGTGATATGGAGAATTTGTCCAGAGAGGGGCTTTCCCTAAAGCCTTGAAATCGTATTACTAGGAAGATTTTTTTTTCTAATGCTTTTCGAACTCTATGACTCTGCCCTGGCCTGAAGATTTGAAAGGAGATTAAATTCCTCACAGCCTAGTGTTCTCCTCTGCCCAACTCAAAGTCTAAATTACTCATAATGGTCTGCTCTTGTAGAAAAGAAATCACTTCATATGTTCAGATTTCATCAAGTGGATAGCTGTGGTTGCTCCCAGCTGTGAGTGATAGAAGCAAGAAAATAGTAGCTGAAGAGAGGGGTCTGGGAAGTCATAGACAAACAGTGTCTTCACATAAAAGATCACGTGCCATCTGTGTTCGAACCCGAGGCTGCAATTCAAGGCACAGGTGGCTGTGGGCAGATGTGGTCAGGAAAAATATGACCTTGAAACAGACTGAGCAGAGTCAAGGCTAGGGGTCAGAGCTTCAAGCTTCAGTCTAGGCTGTGCTGCATGTTAGTGAGGCGGCAAGTTGTGCTAATTCCTCAAATCAGAGATATATCAGGTGCAGGATAAATTTTTAAAAAGATTAACTCATACATAATATATATATGTGATTTAAAACCCATAAAGGAAAAAATTAATATGCAGTGATATTAGTTTTGTCATTGACTCATTTAATTTCCCGGTGCATAGAAAGGTGTGTATATATTCTGCAGTTGTCTAGAAGAATGCAACAGCACTATGAGCGACAAAAATGTGCATGTATTAATGTGAAAATACGTTTTTTGCTAAAATTTCTAATATCTGCCTGAGTTTTTAGAAGAACAGCTCCAATAAATTTCCTCAGCATAGCATTGTTCTGTGCCTTCAATGCTCACACAGCGTTTGTAAATGGCAGTGTAATGCTGGTATAGCAATGCAATCTGTCAGAACCCTGATACTATGCTTTCACGAGGTGTGTGCCACTGACAGGAGACATTTTGATACAGCTGAAGCAATAGTAAAATATCATTATGTTAGTATTTTAAAATATCGTTACATTCAATTGCTGAAAATCTACAGAGAAAAAGACAAATGGAAGGAACTATCTTATGGAAAGCAGATAAATAAAACACACTTGAAGTGGATAGTTGCTTGATAATGCAAAATGAAGAGCAGATTTTCATTATTTCCAAATCTCTAAGTTCACAAAGCAGGTGAGCAGAAGACACTGGTTTAAATGTCAAATTCCTGTATCCTGGTTACTCCACGACATACTAGAATTTATCAATCACCGGCTTTTCATTCCTGAAAGTCCATGTAATGTAAACTCCAACCAATACTAAGAACTCATTAAATTGATGCAGGTGAAGAATCCATTTACAGTAAGAGTTCTTTTTAAAGAAAAAAATGGGTCTTCAATTTGATTCCATTGATTAACGTGTCTCTTGAAATACTTACCTCATAATTCTTTGTCTGGACATGGTTTCTTAACCCTATAGGTCTTTTGCTTATATATTATGGTTTCTTATTTTGTTTCTTCATAGTATTTCTGAGTGTGTGAATGTACCTGTGTGTGTATGTGTTTCTTTTTGTGCTTTTTCTTTAACTCTTTTTTTTTCATTTGTTTTGTTCTGTTGTTTTGTTTGTTTTTATTTTATTATTATTTTTTTCTATTTGGAAAGATGCCTGTTTGTTTTTTAATGAGAAAGAGCAAAAAGAGTATAGATTTGGGTGGATGGGGAGGTGGGGAGGATCTCAGAGAATTTGGAGGAAGAAAACCATAATCAGAATACATTATATAAACAGTTATTTTCAACTAAAAATCATTCGAAGTTTAAATTCTTTTAATTTTAATTTTTATTAATTATACTTTATTCACTTTGTATCCCCCCATAAATCTCTCCCTCCTACCCTTCCTACCCTCCCTCCCCTTTTCCATGCATGTCCCTCCCCAGGTCCACTGATAGGCCTCTCTCCTTCTGATCCTAGTCTATCAGGTCTCATCAGGACTGGCTGCATTGTCTTTCTCTGTGGCCTGTTAAGGCTGCTCCTTGCTCAGGGGGAGGTGATCAAAGAGCAGGCCAATCAGTTCATGTCAGAGCCAGCCCCTGTTTCCATTACTATGGAACCCATTTGGACACTGAAATGTCATCGGCTACATCTGTTCAGGAGTTCTAGGTTATCTCCATGAATGGTTCTTGGTTGGAATATGAGTCTCAGAAAAGACCCCTGTGCAAAAAAAAAAAAAAAAATGCTCAATGTCCTTAATCATCAGGGAAATGCAAATAAAAAATGACCCTGAGATTTCACCTTACACCCATCAGAATGGCTAAGATCAAAAGCTCAAGTGACAACACATGCTGGAGAGGTTGTGGAGAAAGGGGAATCCTCCTCCACTGCTGGTGGGAATGTAAACTTGTACAACCACTCTGGAAATCAATCTGGTGCTTCCTCAGACAACTAGGAATAGTGCTTCCTCAAGATCCAGCCATACCACTCCTAGGCATATACCCAAAAGAGGCTCAAGTACACAATAAGGACATTTGCTCAATCATGTTTGTAGCAGATTTACTTGTAATAGCCAGAAGCTGGAAACAACCCAAATGCCCCTCAACTGAATAAGGGATACAGAAATTATGGTATGTCTACACAATGGAATATTACTCAGCAATAAAAATCATGAAATTTGCAGGTAAATGGTGGGAACTGGAAAAGATCATCCTGAGTGAGGTATCCCAGAAGCAGAAAGACACACAGGGTATATACTCACTCCTAAGTGGATATTAAACATATAATAAAGGATAATTTTTTTAATGAAATGCTTAGTATTTGGGATTAAGTGGGTTATTAGCAAGTGGCTGACATTCCTGTAACCAGTAACTATCAGCTGCAAACTGTAAAATGAAATGACAAAGGAATAAAAAAACATTTTTAATAATCACAAGACATTTATCATCTATGTCTACATTTCTTGTCCCAATTCATAACAAAAAACAAATGTAAGCCCAATTTGAGAATGCGGTAACAAGTTTTTTTTTTTTTCTGTGCAGTTCTGGCACACATATTACAGACCTGATCTATCTATCTATCTATCTATCTATCTATCTATCTATCTATCTATCATCTATCTATCTATCTATCTATCTATCTATCTATCTATCTATCTATCTATCTATCTCAATTTATTCACTTTGTATCCCCGCTACAGCCCCCTCCCCCATCTCCTTCTAGTCCCAACCACCCTCCTTCTTCTCCCCCTATGCCCTTTCCCTAGTCCCCTGACAGGGAAGAACCTCCTACTCCTATCTGACCCATTAGGTCAGATTAGGTCTCATCTGGGCTGGCTGCATCCTCTTCCTCTGTGGCCTGGCAAGGCTGCTCCAGTGGGAGGAGATCAAAGAGTCAGCCACTGAATCCATGTCAGAGAAAGCCTCTGATCCCCTTACTAGGGAACACACTTGTACACTAAGCAGCCTATGGGCTTCCTGTCAGCAGGGGTTTTAAGTCCTCTCCATTCATGATCCTTGGTTGGAATATCGGTCTCCTCAGGGGCCCCTGAGCCCAGGTTTTTAATCTCTGTTGGTCTCCTTGTGTAGTTCTTGTCCCCTCCAAGTCTTTCTACCTTCCTCTTTTTCTATAAGGTTTCCTGCATTCTGCCCAAAGTTTGGCTATGTGTCTCAATATCCTCAATATCTCCTTTGATACCCTGATGGGTAGAATCTTTCAGTGGTCCTCTGTGGAAGGCTCCTATCCCATTCCTTGTCTTCTACTTCCAATTAGACCTGACCTTTCCAATCAACCCTAATCATGATTTATCCATGTAGCTCAGCAGCTGTCCATACAGACTTTATAATTTGTTTGCTTGGCTAATTAATATAGTAATATAAGAAACACAAATTTAGATGTTATCTTACGATTTAAACTGTGTGTTCTTGACGACTGCAGACACGTATGCTATCATCCTCTTCATCATTGGAATTCTTCCTTTCTTCTACATAGCTGGCACTCTTTCATGTGATCATCCCCTTTATCATTTTATATTTCTTTTCAAGAAACTTATACCTTATGCTTACTTTGGCTATTTCTGCATTTATGAAAATGCCATACCATATGTGATATATTTTTGGAGATGATTGGCCAATTAGTACTTTGTTGTGAGTTTTGTCTTTTATTATGACACATTACCCATTTTCTTAGCATAGTTATATTCATATCAGTCAAAGTAGTCTTTGGGGAAAGTTATGAATATAATATTTACTAATAAGATATGGGAACAGTCATTATAACATATTACATTCACACACACAAAAACACACGGACACACATAATACACACATGCACACATATGTCTACTAAATAACTGAGCTGAAATTCATAAAATGAAACTAATGGAACTAAGTAGGTACAAACATTCACACTCATACTGTATGTTTAACATTGTTCTCTCAATAATAAAAATGGGACCAAATTCAAGTAGAGAGGTAAGTTATGACTTCATGTTTTTCTTATGTCTTAATTTCACGCCCCAGCAAGTCAGGGGCCTTTTTGACTACCACAGCTCACTCACCAGGCGTCTTGTCACAGTGCAGGGACCTTGCCTACCCCACCCTGAGAACCATTCCACAGCTGCTTCACATAGAACCTTCAGCCTAGGCCCTGGGAACCTGCCCCTGCCATGGCCCCAGGCCTGCTCTTTCTTTGGACCCACCTGCCCCAGCGGCTTCATGCAGACCCTAGTAAGTGACCCTGTCATTTGCTCACAACTTCAAATGACGATGCCTGTGGTCTGGCTCTCCACATGGGCTCAGAGCAGTTCCTTGGGTCCAGGCCCTGGTAAGTGACCTGGTGCTTTGTGCACCCAAATCCACCTGCCACAATCATTTGATGCAATGGTTACTACAATCTGACCAAAGAAATAGTAAGAGGACACCAACAGTTCTGGATCCTGGCCTGGCTGCTTCCAGATCAGCTCAAAGTTGCAACCTTTCCATATAGATTTTCTGTTCCTAACCAAAGGCCCCACCCTATTCTCCATTGCCTCTCCACCTCTGGACCTGCATATCACATTAAATCCTTGGAGTATCTGTGGCCTGGCCCCCAAAACCCAATGCATGGAGCCCTGACTCATTCTGCCTGGTAGACTCCCTGAAGCCATCAGACTCACCAATTTGTTTTGGGATTCTGGCTGGATGTGCTAAAAAGCCGTATCAGAAGAAAATAGATATCCTAAATTCAGGAGCCTACATAATCTACAGAAAATATGAAAAACAAAGACAACGTGTCAATTCTAAAACATCACTAGCCCCATAATACCCCACAAGAACAATTATATGAGGTGGAAGACAAAATTAAAAAAAGAACTGTTATAAACATGTTTAATGACTTCAGAGCCTTAAAAGAGGACAGAAACATCTAAATAAGATTGAAGAGCATAGGAGTAACATGAATGAAACTCAAGAATTAAAAAGAAATGGTTGAAATAATGAGAATGATTTGGGATATGAGAATCTAATCAAATAGAGAGAAACCCAGAGACAAAGCAAGTAAAGTCTAGAAAAGAGCTCAGTGGAAAGGCTCTCTGGAAGAGTGGATGGTGTAGAAGATAAAATAGAAAGGCTTGAAGATAAGGTAAAAAAATTGTACCACTCAATCAAAGAAAATGATCTAAAAACATAAACAGAATATGGAGGAATTTTGGGACATACACTAAAAGCCCATATCTATGAACTGTGGGCATAGAAGGAGGAGAACTCTAAAGAAAAGGAAATACAACACATTCATCAAAGAAAAGTTCAAAATTATAGAGAAAGAGATATTCATAAGAGGCCCACAAAATACCAAGTGTAAGGGACCAAAATAAATAAATAAATAAAATAAAAAAGAGAAATTCCCATACAGTTACAGTTAAAACACTGAAACACACAACAGAGAAAATGTTTTGAAAGCTGTGAGAGAGAATAATGAAGTCAAATGAAAGTGGGGCCATCAGAATAACAGCTAATTTTTTTTCTTGGTGGTGCTGTTTAGCTTTGGAATTACTTTCGTGATGTAGTCTCTGTTCGTCTACAGAACACACATATTGGTCCAGACTGTAGGTGGCAGGTTATGGAGCACAGGTAATAAAGATGCACCAAAAATTCAGTCAAGAATAAGTGCAGGGCTTTAATAGTTCAGTTTGTAAAGTGATTGCCAGGCAGACATAATTGTTTTATTATTCGTTTCTCTTTAATTTTTTCTTTTATTAGAAATAGAGTCCTTTCTCACATACTATATCCCGATTACAGTTTTTTCTCCCACCTCTGAGGTCCTCCCCACTTCCCCACTTATTCAGATCCATACACTTTTGTCTCTCAGGAGAAAACAGTGTTCTAAGTGCTAATAATAACATAAGATAAAACGAAAACTAACAAGAAAAACAAACAGTTCTAAGATCAACAATCAATAAATGGGACTTCATGAAACTGAAAAGCTTCTGTAAAGCAAAGGACACCGTCATCAAAACAAAAACGACTGCTTACAGATTGGAAAAGAATCTTCACCAACCCTTTATCTGACAAAGGGCTAATATCCAGTATATATAAAGAACTAGAGAAGCTAAAAAGCAGCAAACCAAGTAATCCAACTAAAAGATGAGGAACAGAGCTAAACAGAGAACTCTCTGTAGAGGAATATTGAATGGCATAGCAACAGTTAAAGAAATGCTCAACCTTATTAGCCATCAGGGAAATGCAAATCAAAACGACCCTGAGATTTCATCTTACACCCATCAGAATGGCCAAGATGAAAAACTCAAGTGACAACACATGCTGGAGAGGCTGTGGAGAAAGGGGAACCCTCATCCACTGCTGGTGGGAATGTAGACTTGTAGTACAACCACTCTGGAAATCAATCTGGTGCTTTCTCAGACAACTAGGAATAGTGCTTCCTCAAGATCCAGCCATACCACTCCTAGGCATATATCCAAAAGAGGCTCAAGTACACAATAAGGATATTGGCTCAACCATGTTTGTATCAGCCTTATTTGTAATAGCCAGAAGCTGGAAACAGCTCAGATGCCCCTCAACTGAAGAATGGATGCAGAAATTGTGGTGCTTCTATACAATGAAGTATTACTCTGCAATGAAAAATAAGGAAATCATGAAATTTGCAGGTAAATGGTGGGACCTGGAAAGGATCATCCTGAGTGAGCTATCCCAGAAGCAGAAAGACACAGACGGTATATATTCACTCATATAGACATATAACATAGGACAAACCTAGTAAAATCTGTACATCTAAAGAAACTAATCAAGAGAGAGAACCCTGACTAAAATGCTCAATCCCCATTCTGAAAAGCAAAGAGGATGGACATCAGAAGAAGAAAACAGGAAACAACCTAGGAACTTGCCACAGAGGCCCCCTGAAAGGCTCTGCCCTGCAGACTATCAAAGCAGATGTTGAGACTTATGGCTAACTGTTGGGCAGAGTGCATGAAATCTTATGTAAGAAGTGGGAAATAGTAAGATCTGGAGAGAACAGGAACCCCACAAGGAGAGCAACAGAATCAGAAAATTTGAACACAGAGGTCTTCCCAGAGACTCATACTCAAACCAAGTACAGGCATGGAGATAACTTAGAACCTCTGCACAGATATAGCCCATGGCAGTTTAGAGTCCAAGTGGGTTACATAGTAATGGGAAGAGGGACTGCCTCTGACATAATCTGATTGGCTTGGTCTTTGATCACCTCGCCCTGAGGTGGGGGAGCAGCCTTACCAGGCCACAGAAGATGACAATGCAGCCACTTCTGATGAGAATGGATAGACTAAGATCAGAAGGAAGGAGAAGAGGACCTCCCCTATTAGTGGACTTGGGGAGGGGCATGCATGAAGAAGGGGGAGCGAGGGTGGGACCGGGAGGGGAGGAGGGAGGGGCGTTGGGAGCATACAAAGTATAAAGTATAATTAATAAAATAAATAAATAAATAAATAAATAAATAAATAAATTTTTAAAGTGAAAGAAATAAACAGAAGAAAAAGAACCTATGAAGAATTATAAGAAATTAAAATAGACCCAGACACCCACTCATTTGTACATTCAGGAATTTCATAAAAACACTAACCTAGAAGCCATAATATATTTGCAAAGGTTCTCTATGATTAAAAAAAAAGACTACATATACACATATTATACATAAATAAAATGCAATAAAGTTAAGAAGAAAAATACAAAAATATTTTCTAAAAGAAGCCATGATGTGACATTATGAGATAGGCAACTCCAAAGGTGCCCTTAAGTTTGTTTTCTGTTGGCCACCTCCTGCTGGAACAGTTTTTTGCCCCCCACTTCCTTCAGCTGTAGGATCCACTGAGTGCAGGCCTGTGCAGGCCCTGTGCATGCTTTCTTGGTGCCCTCCATACCCCCTTACACACTTTCTGCTTCCACTTCCCAACAGGGTTTCCTGAGCCTTGAGATTTAATGGAGACATCCCACAGGGCTGAGTTCCACCATCTCTCATTCTCTGCATGAAGTCTAACTATGGGTCTCTGTATTATTCCCATCTGCTGCAGGAGAAAGCTTCTCTGATGATGGCTGAGCAAGGCACAGATCATATTTGTGTTTACTTCACTCAGTATGATTTTTGTAGTTCACCCATTTACTTATGAATGTCATGATTTTAGTTTAACAGCTGAATAACCCTCCATTGTGTAAATGTACTACAGTTTCTTTATCAATTCTTCTGTTGAGGGGCATCTAGGTTGTTTCTAATATCTAACTATTATGAATATCAGAGAACATGGTTAAGCAAGTTTCCTGTTGGTAGCATAAGGCATCCTTTGGGTATATGCCTAAGAATGGCATAGCTGTATCTTGGGTAGATAAATTACAATCTTCCTGAGAAACCACCATACTGATTTCCACAGTGGCTATACAAGTTTGCACTCCCACCAGCAATGGAGGAGTGTTCCCCTTGCTCCACGTCTTAGCCAGCATGAGCTGTTCAATTGTCTCATTGATTTTAGCCATTCTGACAGAGGAAATCTCAAAGTAGTTTGATTTGTAATGCCATGGTGGCTAAGGAAGTTGAACATTTCTTTTAGTGTTTCTCAGTTATTTGAAATTCAGCTACTGAGAATTTTGTGTTTAGATCTGTACCTCATTTTAAAATTTGATTATTTGAGGTTTTTTTAAAATATCTAGTTTCTTGAGTTCTTTATATATTTCAAATCCTAATCCTTTTTTCTCTTGTGTTTTATTAGTTCTTTGAAAATTGTATACAATGTATTTTGATATCTGATAATATTTTGATAATATTTGTACCCTCCCTCAGTTGCAACTAGATCCATCTCCCTTTCCCAACCAACCAGTGCCCTTTTCTTCTGTTTTTTCACTTTTTAAAAAATTTATTTATATTTTTATAGATTACAGTTTATTCACTTTGTATCCCTGCTGTAGCCCCCTCCCTTTTCCCTTCCCAATCCCACAGAGTTGGTATTTTTCCCCATTCTGTTGGCTGCCACTTAGTATGAATGCCAATGTTCTTTGCCTTATAGATTTTTATGTTTCATGAGGTTCATTTATTAATTGTTGATCTTAGAGCCGTCACTGACAGTGTTCTGTTTAAAAAGTCTTTTCTTGTGCCAATGAGTTCAAGGCCATTTCCTACTTTCTCCTCTATCATGTTTAGACTATTTGGTTTTATGTTGAGATCTTTGATACATTTGGAGTGGAGTTTGGTGTAAAGTGACAAGTTTGGATTTACTTGCATTCTTCTACCTTCAGCCGTCCAGTTTGACTGTCACCATTTGCTGAAAGTGCTGTCTTTCCAGTGTTTATTCCTGATATTTTTATTAGAACTCAGGCGTTCATAGGTGTGTGGATTTATGTCCTGGTCTCCAATTCAATTCCATTGACTGATGTGTCTGTTTTTGTGCCGATACCCACTCTCTGGGGCAATGGAGGCACAAAGCTTGTGGGGGTAGCCAACCGCTACCTGATTGGATGTAAGGTCCACTCCATGAGTTGGAACCCATGCCTGATACTGCTTAGGTGACCAAGAACCAGAGACAAGGTATCCCAGAGCCCCAGAGTAAAATCAAACACTATTGTTCTAAAAAAGGGAAAAAGGGGACAATAAAACGACCCCTAATGATACTCTATATATCCATCCATCACGAGAGAAGCTTTCTTCTACAGCAGATGGGGACAAGTACAAAGACCCACAGCCAGGCATTTTACAGAAAGAGAGACCTTGGACCTCACAGCTCCAAATAAGTTGTTACCATAAAATACTTTCCCTCAGAATTCAGGGGACCATGGAAAAGAGGAGGATGAGGGAGTATGGGAGCCACAAGGAAAAAGGACACCAGCAGAACAAAGCCCTCTAAATCAATTGCATAAAGTTCACGTAAACTCAGAGGTTGAAGCAGCAAGCATGGGCCTACATGGGTGGGCACAAGCACCTCTGAACACATATTACAGCTTTCGGTTTAGTACCTAAAAATGAAAGTACTAGCAATAGGATTTTTACATTAATCTAATAAAATATACATTTTCTAGGTAAAAGTTGAAAAAAAAAAGCTAAGAAGAAAATTTAAACATCCACAGAATTGAATGGAAAGAAAAACATAACACACCGAAATCTATGGGATTAAATGAAGGCAGTTTTAAGAGGAAAATGTACAGCCAGCCCTAAGCACCTACATAAAACAATGTGAGAGATGTCAAATAAAAACCTTAATGATCAACCCTAAGGCTTTGGAGCAACAATAATAACCCAAACCTCAAAGCCTATATTGGGAAAATAATTAAAACCACAAAAAAATTAATGAAATATATAAACAAAAATGAGTCAATTAAGTAAAGAGTTGGTTATTTAAAAATATTACTCAAATTAGTAAAGATTCTTTCCCAATCTGTAGGCAGTTGTTTTGTTTTGATGATGGTGTCCTTTGCTTTACAGAAGCTTTTCAGTTTCATGAGGTCCCATTTATTGACTGTTGCTCTTAGAGCCTGTGCTGTTGGTGTTCTGTTGAGGAAGTTGTCTCCTGTACCAATGAGTTCTAGGGGATTCCCCACTTTTTCTTCTAACCGATTTAATGTGTCTGGTTTTATGTTGAGGTCTTTGATCCACTTGGACTTTAGTTTTGTGCAGGGTGATAAGTATGGATCTATTTGCATTTTCTACATGTAGACATCCAGTTAGACCAGCACCATTTGTTGAAGATGCTATCTTTTTTCCATTGTATGGTTTTGGCATCTTTGTCAAAGATCAGTTGTCCGTAAGTGTGTAGGTTTATTTCTGGGTCTTCTGTTTGGTTCCATTGATCCACCATTCTGTTTCTATGCTAGTACCATGCAGTTTTTATAACTGTTGCTTTATAGTACAGCTTAAGATCAGGGATAGAGATACCTCCAGAAGATCTTTTATTGTAGAGGATTGTTTTAACAATTCTGGGTTTCTTCCTATCAGTGGACTTGGGGAGGGACATGCGAGAATAAGGGGGAGGGAGGGTGGGACAGGCAGGGGAGGAGTGAGGGGCTTATGGGGGGATATAAAGTGAATAAAGTGTAATTAATAAAAAAATTAAATTAAATTAAACATCAAAAAATATTACCCAAATTAAGAAAAAATGCCTTTCTGAATAAGGATTGGTCATCTTACCCAGGGTTCTTCTTGCTTAGCTTCTTTAGGTGTACAGATTTTAGTATGTCTAATATCCACTTATAAGTGAGTATGTACCATGTGTGTCTTTCTGTTTATGGGATACCTCACTCAGGATGATCCTTTCTAGCTCCCATCATTTGCCCGCAAAATTTCATGATTTCCTTGTTTTTAATTGTTGAGTAGTATTCCATTGTGTAAATGTACCACAATTTCTGTATCCACTCCTCAGTTGAGGGACATCTGGGTTGTTTCCAGCATCTGGCTATTACAAATAAAACTGCTATAAACATCTTTGTTATATACCTGAGCATCTTTTGGGTATATGCCTAAGAGTGGTATAGCTGGATCCTGAGGAAACACTATTCCTAATTGTTTAAGAAAGCTCCAGATTGATGTCCAAAGTGGTTGTACAAGTTTATATTCCCACCAGCAATGGAGGAGGGTTCCCGTTTCTCCACATCCTCTCCAACGTGTATTGTCACTTGAGTTTTTACTCTTAACCATTCTGATGGGTGTAAGGTGAAATCTCAGGGTTGTTAATCTGTACACCTAAAAATACTAAGCAAGATGGAGGACCCTGGATAAGATGCTCAACCCTCATTCAGAAAAGCAAATGGGACAGACATTGGAAGAGGGAGAAAACAGGGAACAGGACAGGAGTCTACCACAGAGGGCCTCTGAAAGACTACCCAGCAGGGTATTAAAGCAGATGCTGAGACTCATAGCCAAACTTTGGGCAGAGTGCAGGGAATCTTATGAAAGAAGAGGGAAATAGAAAGACCTGGACGGGACAGAAGCTTCACAGAGCCAAAAAATCTGGGTTCAGGGGGACATGCAGAGACTGATGAATCAACAACCAAGGACCATGCATAGAGGGGACCTAGACCCTCCTGCTCAGATGTAGCCTATGAGCAGCTCAGTCTCAGTGGGGGTTCCCTAGTAAGGGAGAAGGGGAAGTCATTGGCAAGAACTAAGTTGCCTGCTCTTTGATCACCTTCCCCTGGAAGGGTGGCTTTAGTACAAAGAAAGAGGATCCAGACAGTTCTTATGAGAGCTGATAGAGTCAGATAGTAGGGGAGGAGCACCTCCCCTATCCATGGACTAGGTGAGGGTCATGGTGGGGGAAGTGAGAGGGAGGGTCAGACTGGGAGGAGCTGAGGGAGGGGTTACAGCAGGGATACAAAGTGAATAAATTGTAATTACTAGTACTAAATAAGTCTTACATATGACAAAGTTAATATCCTAAATGTATAAATAAAATTAATAAATAATAAAAATAGATAGGTTATATCTTTAATGCACTTATAAGTAGTTAGATTAGTCTATTAAAAACTAGTGATATTAGTTCATTTTTCTTTATGGTTGTACAGAAGAATCCCATTGTGTCTATGTACTACATTTTCAAAAATTAGGAAAAATACACAATTTGAACAGCATAATAATTAAGAATTAGTATGTATAGTTCTGTGAAATAAGCAACTACAAATAACTTGATATCATTAGCCATTATGGAATTAAAAATTAAAAATCTAATTCAGTATCTTCATCCACTCTATCACTAAGATGAAAGACGGGCTCACATGTTGTATGGGGAACGCAGATCTGGGTATTAATGTTCTGCTGCTGGGCGAATAAAGTGATATGGCCACTTTGGAAAGAGTTTTATTATGTTAAAAATAAAACTGACATATTTTTATCAAATTGCCTACCATTGCGATCCTTGTTAATGGATCAAGAAAAATGAAGACTCATGATTCTGTACAAATTCTATAACCTTCACACAAGTATGTTTAAGGGTATGGTAACAACTGAATCCTGGCTATAACTTAAATGTTCACCAATGAGCAAATAAATAACCATTTAAAAGACTATTATTCTTCAGTATGAGGGAGCAAAACATTACTACATGCAACAATATAAATTAATCTCAAAATAAGTATCCTGAAAAAAATGAGACATCCATATATATGTAACATATATGCATATAAGTATGTTCACATACAAATAAATAGTGTAAAAATAAATTTTAGAACCTCCTAAGATAAAGTTAATACTTGATCTTGTGGGAAAAGCTATCTGAACATTAGAAAATACCATTGATCAAATTGATCTAATTGAGATAACAGAATACTTTTTCTCCCAACTCTTCAGTTTATGTCCTTTTCCAAACACACACACACAAACAACTCATATGCGTCACAAATAATCTCATTACCATTTGACTCAGAAACTTGATTCCAAAATATTAATTCCAGGAAATGAAATAATATGTTTCTGCAAAGATTTGAACATAATTATCAACAAAATTTATTAATATCCAAAGTTGAAATTATGCAAATGTATTTAATAAACAGACTGCAATACATTCACAATAGTGATACTACTCAGTAGACATAAATAGAAAAACAAACACAGATATTAGTATGATTATCCTATACTATATGTCTAATATCCACTTATAAGTGAGTATATACACCTAAAGAAGCTAAGCAAGAAGGAAGACCCTGGGTAAGATGCTCAATCTTCATTCAGATAGGCAAATGGTATAGACATCCCAAGAGGGAGAAAACAGGGAACAGGACAGAAGCCTAATACAAATGCCCTGGAAAGACTTTACCCAGCAGGGTATTAAAGCAGATGCTGAGACTCATAGCCAAACTTTGGGCAGAGTGCAGGGAATCTTATGAAAGAAGGGAGAGATAGAAAGACCTGAAAGGGGACAGGAGCTCCATAAGAAGAGCAACAGAACCAAAAATACTGAGATCTTTTCTGAGATGGATACTCCAACCAAGGACCATTCACGGAGATAACCTAGAATCCCTGGACAGAGGTAGCCCACACCCGCACAGATGTAGCCTATGGCAGCTCAGTCTCCAAGTGGGTTCTGCTAGTAAGGAGAACAGGAGCTGTCTCTGACATGAACTCAGTGGCTGGCTCTTTGATCACCTCCCCCTGAGGGGGCAGCAGCCTTACCAGGCTACAGAGGAAGACAATGCAGTCAGTCCTGATGAGACCTGATAGGCTAGGGTCAGATGGAAGGGGAGGAGGACCTCCCCTATCAGTGGAATTGGGGAGGGGTATGGGAGGACTAGAGAGAGGGAGGGCAGGATTGAGAGGGGATGAGGGAGGGAGCTACAGGTGGGATACAAAGTGAATACATTTTAATAAATGAAAAAAAATTAAAACAAAAATACCCAAAACAAACACTAGTGTGATAATTCAGTCAAAATTAATAAAATCTTTTTTTGTTCATTGAAAATAATTATGGGAGAATGGAATGAGGAGAATTTAACTATAAAGATTATAGGAAATAGTTAAATGGAAATAAAGGTAATAAAAACAGTAAATATATGTCTTGTGTCTTAATGCATTTAAAAGTGGTCAGATTAGTCTTTTGAAACTAGTCAGATTAGTTAAGTTTTCTTGATGGTTGTACAGACTCCCATTGTGTGTATATTCCACATTTTCTTTATCTCTATCTGTCCCAGGTTGTTTCCATTTCCTGACTCTTGTGAACCACGAAGCTATCAGCATGGATGTCCAAGTATCTCTGTGGCTAGCCAATTATCTCCTATCCTACAGGAGAAAAAGTAGTGTTTCTCCATTGTGAAATAAAATTTGGTCTTTCCTCACTTCCTATTTGTGGACACAATTTCTTTATAATATAAATTTATGTCACAGGTTTGAGAGATGGCTCTGCAGTTAAAAGTGCTTGCTGCAGGATCCTGAGGCCCTGAGTTCAGAGAACAGAAACCACATTGCTGGGGTTGGGGGAGGGGCTTCACAGATGCCTGTATCTTTAGCTCCAAGGAATACTATATTCTCTTCTGGCCTCTTCAGGCACCTGCACACACACGTGTGGTATATGTTCTCTCTCTCTCTCTCTCTCTCTCTCTCTCTCTCTCTCTCTCTCTCTCTCTTTCTCATACACACACAAACACTTTTAAATTCATAAACCTTAAAAGTAGTACTTGAATCAAGAACACAATTTTTTAAATTTATTTTTTCTTTCTTTTTTTATTTATTGTATGTCCCAAGGGTAAGCCCTTTCTCCTCTCTTCCCAGTTTCCCCCTTTCCACTTCTCCTCTCTCTTTCTCCCCAGAAAAGGAGAGGCCCCCTTTCCTCCTATCAGTTTTCCCCAGTACATTAAATCACATCAGGACTGAGCATATCTCCATTCCCTGCGGCCAGGCAAGGCAGGCAATAGAGTTTATGTTAGAAACCGCCTTCACCCCCTCCCCTCTTCAAGCACCCATATGAAGACCAAGCCGCCCATTAACCCCATACGTGCAGGGGCCCTGGGTACAGAACATTCATGCTCCTTAGTTGATGTCTCAGTCTCTGACTGCCCTCATGGGACTGTGTTAGTTGTTTCTGTTGGTCTTCTTGTGAGGTTCCTGTCTTCTCCAAGTCCTTCCATCTTTTCCTCCACACTTCCAAAGGACCCACGGAGCTCCATCTCATGCTTGGCTGCAAGTCCCAGCATCTGTCCCTATCTGCTGCCTCTTGAAGCCTCAAGAACACAGCTTTAAGCTCTTAGCAGAAATTAGTTTTTTGTGAATTCACAAAACGAAGAAAACATTAGTAAGAAATTAGTAGAATTATATAAAATAAAAAGTAGCAATGTCATCATAATACCTAGTCAGTTATTGCTGCTGTTGTTTTTCTGAGAAAGCACCACCATGACTGGCCTATAATGAGAGCCTTGTGATTGAAGCCAACACTGAGGAATGTTGTCAAGTTAAAGCAAGAGGGCTGTTTTAACAATTCTGGGTTTCTTGTTATACCATATGAAGTTGAGAATTATTCTTTCAAGGTCTGTAAAGAATTGTGTTGGTAATGTGATGGGAATTGCATTGAATCTGTAGATTGCTTTTGGTAAGATGGTCGTTTTTACTATGTTAATCCTGCCAAGCCATGAGCATGGGAGATCTTTCCATCTTCTGATATCTTCTTCTAATTCTTTCTTCAGAGATTTGAAATTTTTTTAATACAAGTCTTTGACTTGCTTGGTTTGGGTTACACCAAGGTACTTTATGTCCTTTGTGGCTATTGTGAAGGTGTTGTTTCCCTTATTTCTTTGTCAGCCCATTTGTCTTTTGTATACAGGAGGGCTACTGTTTTTTGTTTGTTTGTTTGTTTTATTTTGTTTTTGTTTTTTGAGTTAATTTTGTATCCATCCACTTTGTTGAAATGAATTCTCGATAAAGGAATATTGAATGACAGAGAAACATTTTTTAATTAATTATTTTTTATAACTTACAGTTTATTCACTTTATATCCCCACTGTAGCCACCTTCCTTATCCCTTTCCAACCCCACCCTCCCTCTCTCATCTCCTCCCATGCCCCTCCTCAAGTCCACTGATAGGGGAGGTCCTCCTCCCCTTCCATCTGACCCTAGTCTATCAGGTCTCACCAGGATTGGCTGCAATCCTGTAGCCTGGTAAGGTTGCTCCCCCATTAGGGGGAGGTGATCAAAGAGCCAACCACTGACTTCATGTCAGAGATAGTCCCTGTTCCCATTAACTAGGGAACCAAATTGGATGGAGTATCAGTCTCAGAAAAGCCCCTGTGCCCAGATTTTTGGATCTGTTGCTTTCCTTGTGGAGCTCCTGTCACTTCCAAGTCTTTCTATCTCCCCATTCTTTCATAATATTCCCTGCATTCTGCCCAAAGTTTTGTTATGAGTCTCAGCATCTGCTTTGATACACTGCTAGGTAAAGTCTTTCAATGATCTCTGTAGTAGGCTTCTGTCCTGTTCTCTGTTTTCTTCCCCTTCAATGTCCATAACTTTGTCTTTCTGAGTGAGGATTGATCATATAACCTAGGGTCCTCCTTCTTCCTTAGCTTCTTTAGGTGTAAAGATTTTAGTATGATTATCCTATCTTATATGTCTAATATCCACTTATAAGTGAGTATATACCATTTGTGTCTTTTACTTAAAGAAATGCTCAACATCCTTAGCAATCAGGGAAATGTTAATCAAAATGACCCTGAGATTTCACCTTATACCCATCAGAATGGCTAAAATAAAAAACTCAAGTGACAACATATGCTGGAGAGGATGTGCAGAAAGGGGAAACCCTCCTCCATTGCTGGTGAGAATGCAAACTTGTACAAACACTTTGGAAATCAATCTGGTGCTTTCTCAGACAATTAGGAATAGTACTTCTTCAAGATCCAGCTATAGCACTCCTAGCCAAATATCCAAAACATGCTCAAGTTTACAACAAGGACATTTGTTCAACCATGTTTGTAGCAGCTTTATTTGTAATAGCCAAAATCTGGAAACAACCCATATGTCCTCAACTAAGGAATGGACAGAAATTGTGGTACACTGACACAATGGAATACAACTCAACAATTAAAAACAAGGAAATAATGAAATTTGCAGGCAAATAGTAGGGTCTAGAAAAGAACATTCTGAGTGAGGTATCCCAGAAGCAGAAACACACACATAGTGTATACTTACTCATAGGTAGATATTAGACATATAATATAAGATAGTCATACAACAATCTGTACACCTACAGAAGCTAAGCGTGAAGGAGAACCCTGGGTTAGATGCTCAATCCTCATTCAGAAAAGTAAACGGGATGGACATTGGAAGAGGGAGAAAACAGGGAACAGGACAGGAGCTTACCACAGAGGGCCTCTGAAAGATTCTCCTAAGCAAGTATTGAAGGAGATGCTGAGATTCATAGCCAAACTGGGTAGAGTCCAGGGAATCCTAGGAAAGAATGGGGAGACAGAAAGACCTGGAGGGGGCAGGAGCAACACAAGGAGAGCAACAGAATCAGGAAATCTTGGCACATGGATCTTTTATCAGACTGATACTCGAACCAAGGACCTTTTATGGAGATAACCTGGAACCCCTACACAGATGTTGTCCATGCAGCTCAGTCTTCAAATGGGTTTCCTAGTAAGGGAAAGAGGGGTTGTCTCTGACATGCACTCAGTGGCTGGCTCTTTGATTACCTTCCCCTGCGGAGGGGAGGCAGCCTTACTAGGCTACAGAGGAAGACAATGCAGACAGTCCTGATGAGACCTCACAGGCTTGGGTCAGATGGAAGGCGAGGTCTACCTTCCCTATTAGTGTACTGGGGAAGTGGCATTGGAGGAGATGAAGGAGGGAAGGCGGGATTAGGAGGTGATGAGGGCTCCTTCAGCTATAGATGGGATACAAAGTGAATAAATTGTAATAAATAAAAAACAAATTTAAAAAAGCAAGAGGGCAAGACAGTACCTTCAGAAAATATTCCTTGAAATGTTCTTTTCCTAAGGATGGCTTATTTTTAGTATTCCTTGTACTTGCAGCTCTTAATTAAAGCTGTCAATTTTACTTATAACAACAAGAACTGTTCTTTGTTTTGAATTTTATGTTATTGATAGTATCAATCAGCAACCCATTGTTATTTATCTGTTCATCTACTTTTCTAGCTCCTTGATATAACTCATTAATTCTTATTCTCTTTTCCATATATAGTATCTTTGACATGGTAGTTTACATCCACAATTCCTTCATATCATAAACTGACTTATTCTCTATTGATTTATTTGTTGGTTTTCATTAGCACATTTTCCATAAATAATGAGGGCACTGTTCTGTTTTGCTTCTCTATTGCTATGAGAAACACCAGAACCAACATTAGGAAGAAGATGTGTATTTCAGCTTCTACTACTATATCACAGTTTGTCTTTGAAGGAATCCAAGACCACAGAGGCAACAGTCTACTAGCTTGCTTCCTTTGGTTTGCCCATCTACATTTCTTATACATCCTTGGGCACACCTGCCCAGAGATAATTCTGCCCACGTGACTCTGACACTTCCACATCAATCAATCAATCAATCAATCAATCAATCAATCAATCAATCAATCAGAAAATGTCAAATGCTTGCAGAAAGGCTAATCTAATGAAGGCAACTTCTTAGTTGTGATCTTCTTTTCTAAGGTATGTCTAGATTTGTGTCAAGTTGTCAATAAACAATGACAGGAACTGAATTCCACATTTTAATATGTGAAGACATTTGCATAGTATAGAGTTTTGATTATAAATATAAGTACACTGATTTCTAGATTTGTAGGTGCTATGAAGAAAGACAATTTTTGTGGATGGCTTCTGGATGACTCTTATATTCTGGGATACCTAAGGACTTTATTAAACTGTGTCTTGGGGTTGTTCAGTCATTCTGCGCTCAGACTTGTTCATGTTGGTACTTTCCATTTTGAATTCCAGTTCTGACCTGTTTTTTTGTTTAGTGACTTTTTAAAATTTTGCTCAAATTTGCTTTTTACTGCTGTGCTTATCTTAATATTTAGTATATCTATCTTTTTTAGGTTTTTAATGATTTTTTAAAAATATTTTTTAGGTTTTTAATGATTTTTTTAAAATATTTCAGTAATATATTATTACTGAAAATTTTAACCTACTGAAAAATACAAATGATTCTGAACTAAATATATATCTACTTATTACCTTCTAGAGGTAACAATTATTGTTTTCTACAGCACCTATTTGATGTTTCTCTTTCACAGAAAAAAGAAAAGCTTTATCAGGGTTATTTGGATTGCATGACATCTTGGCATCTATATATTTATTTAGGAAGATAAAAATATTCCCTGAGAAGGTTGTTAATATACCTCTCCATTTATTTTGGCATTATCAAAATATGGCAGTAGTTGCAAATAGAATCTCAGACAAGTGTCTGCTTACTTCTTCCCCTTCTGTGAAGAAGAGTTAACAGCGCCATTACTATAGATCCCAGTACCACTGTATTGCTTTACTCATTATATATCCATGACCACAGTGCCAGGGTATTCTGTAGGTTTCCCATGGCAATACCAGCCAGTGATACCTAATTGCCATATTATACTTAAAGGAAATAGCTATACCACAAAAAGACCTTCATTCTTTTCTTCATTTTTGTTGCTTCTAAGAATATGTCACACAGCTGAATCAGTTCAGAAATGTTCAAATACACTCACATTCTCACTGAACATATACATTGGGCAAGCATTTTAGAAATTTTTATTTCTATTTTTTTTAATTTTATTTTTCTTTTTAGTTACATTTTGTTAACTCTGTGTCCCAGCTGTATCCCACTCCCTCATTCCCTCCCCAACCCCACACTCCCTCCCTGGTCTCCTCCCTGCCCCTTCCCAAGTCCACTGATAGGGAGGACCTCCTCCCCTTTCATTTGACCCTGTTTTATCAGGTATCTTCAGGGCTGGCTGCAAAGTCCTCCTCTGTGGCCTAACAGGACTGCTCCTCCCCTGGGGGGGATCAAAGAGCCTGCCCTTGAGATCCTGTTAGAAATAGTCCTTGTTCCCCTTACTTTGGAAAACTACTTGGTTACTGAGCTACCACGGGCCACATCAAAGCAGAAGTTCTAGGTTATATCCATAGATGGTCCTTGGTTGAGTGTCAGTCTCAGAAAAGACCCTGTGCCCGGATATATTTGGTCCTTGTAGAGCTCCTATCCTTTCCATATCATACTAACTTCCCTTCTTTCATATGATTCCCTGCATTCTGCCGAGGGTTTGGTTATGAGTCTTAGTGTCTGCTTTGAAACACTACTGAAAGACTATCAGAAAGACTCTACTGCTAGGTAGAGTCTTTCAGATGCCTTTTGGGGTAGACTCCTGTCATAAGTTCAACGCACATCCCATTTGTCTTTCTAAATGAGGATTAATCATCTTCACCTGTGTCCACTTTCTTGATTATCTTCTTTAGGTGTGTAGATTTCATTATGTTTATCATATCTTCTAGGTCTATATAAGCGAGTATATACCATGTTTGTCTTTCTCCTTCTGGGATACTTCACTCAGAATGATCTTTTCTAGATGCCACCACTTGCCTGCAAATTTCATGATTTCCTCCTTTTTGATTGCTGAGTAGTATTCCATTGTGTAGAAATACCACAATTTCTGTATCCATTCCTCCGTTGATGGACATCTGGGTTGTTTCCAAGTTCTGGCTATTACAAATAAAGCTGCTACAAACATTGTTGAACAAATGTCCTTGTTGTGTACTTGAGCAAATTTTGGGTATATACCTAGGAGTGGTATAGCTGGATCTTGAGGTAGCACTACTCCTAATTGTCTGAGAAAGCGCCAGATTGACTTCCAAAGTGGATGAACAAGTTTACATTCCCACCAGCAATGGAGGAGGGTTCCCTTTTCTCCACAACCTCTCCAGCATGTGCTATCACTTGAGTTTTTCATCTTGGCCATTCTGATGGGTGTAAGGTGAAATCTCAGGGTCGTTTTGATTTGCATTTCCCTAATGGCTAATGAGGTTGAGCATTTCTTTAAGTGTTTCTCTGCCATTCGATGTTCCTCTTTTGAGAATTCTCTGTTTAACTCTGTTCCCCATTTTCTAATTGGATTACTTGGTTTGTTGCTTTTCTGCTTCTTTAGTTCTTTATATATACTTGATATTAGCCCTCTGTCAGATAAAGGGTTGGTGAAGATTCTTTCCCAATCTGAAGGCTGTCTATTTGTTTTGATGACAGTGTCTTTTGCTTTACAGAAGCTTTTCAGTTTCATGAGGTCCCATTTATTGATTGTTGCTCTTAGAACCTGTGCTGTTGGTGTTCTGTTCAGGAAGTTGTCTCCTGTGCCAATGAGTTCTAGGCTGTTCCCCACTTTTTTTCCAACTGATTTAAAGTATCTGGTTTTATGTTGAGGTCCTTGATCCACTTGGACTTTCGTTTTGCAGGGTGATAAATATGGATCTATTTTCATTTTTCTGCATGTAGACATCCAGTTGGTCCAGCACCATTTGTTGAAGATGCTGTCTTTTTTCCATTGAATGGATTTGGCTTCTTTGTCAAATATTGAGTATTCATAGGTGTATGGGTTTATTTCTGGGTCTTCTATGCGGTTCCATTGATCCTCCTTTTTGTTTCTATGCCAATACCATGCAGTTTTTTATTACTGTTGCCCTGTAGTACAGCTTGAGATCGGAGATGAAGATACCTCCAGATGATCTGTTGTTGTACAGGATCGTTTTGGAGATTCTGGGTTTTTTGTTTCTCCATATGAAGCTGAGAATCTTTTTTTCAAGGTCTGTAAAGAATTGAGTTGGTATTTTGATGGGAATTGCATTGAATCTGTAGATTGCTTTTGGCAGGATGGCCATTTTCACAATGTTAATCCTACCAATCCATGAGCACGGGAGATCTTTCCATCTTCTGAGATCTTCTTCAATTTCTTTCTTCAGAGACTTGAAGTTTTTCTCAAACAGGTCTTTTACTTGCTTGGTTAGAGTCACACCAAGGTACTTTATGTTATTAGTGGCTATTGTGAAGGGTGTTGTTTCTCTAATTTCTTTCTCAGCCTTTTTGTCTTTGTATACAAGAGGGCTTCTGATTTTTTTGAGTTGATTTTGTATCCTGCCACTTTGCTGAAGGTGTTTATCAGCTGAAGGAGTTCTCTGGTTGAATCTTTGGGGTCGCTCATGTATACTATCATATCATCTGCAAATAGTGACACTTTGATCTCTTCCTTTCCAATTTGTATCCCCTTGATCTCCTTTAGTTGTCTTATTGCTCTGGCTAGGACTTCAAGTACTATGTTGAAGAGATATGGAGAGAGTAGGCAGCCTTGTCTTATCCCTGATTTCAGTGGGATTGATTTACGTTTCTCTCCATTGAGTTTGATGTTGGCTATAGGCTTGCTGTATATTGCCTTTACTATCTTTAGGTATGTGCCTTGTATCCCTGATCTCTCCAAGACTTTAAACATAAATGGGTGTTGGACTTTGTCAAATGCTTTTTCGGCATCTAAGGAGATGATCATGTGGTTTTTCTCCTTCAGTTTGTTTATGTGGTGGATTACATTGATGGATTTCCGTATGTTGAACCACCCTTGCATGCCTGGGATGAAGCCTACTTGGTCATGGTGGATGATATCTTTCATGTGTTCTTGGATTCGGTTTGCAAGTATTTTATTGAGTATTTTTGCATCAATGTTCATAAGAGAGATAGGTCTGAAGTTCTCTTTTTTTGTTGGATCTTTGTGTGGTTTAGGTATCAAGGTGACTATGGCTTCATAGAATGAGTTTGGTAGTGTTCCTTCTATTTCTATTTTGTGGAATAGTTTGAAGAGAATTGGTGTTAGTACTTCTTTGAAGGTCTTGTAGAATTCTGCGCTGAAGCCATCTGGTCCAGGGCTTTTTTTGGAGGGGAGACTGTTAATGACTGCTTCAATTTCCTTGGGAGATATAGG
>NW_026596092.1:8838-17867 GCF_907164565.1 Psammomys obesus | reverse complement strand
TCCATGGTGGTCAGATAGTATACAAGGGATTATTTCAATCCTTTTGTATCTGTTGAGGCTTGCTTTGTGACCAACTATATGGTCTATTTTGGAGAAGGTTCCATGTGGTGCTGAAAAGAAGGTGTACTCTTTTGAGTTTGGGTGAAAAGATCTGTAGACGTCTATTAGTTCCATTTGATTTAGGGATTTTGTGAGTGCTTTTATTTCCCTATTTGGTGTCTGTCTAGTTGATCTGTCCCTTGGTGAGAGTGGAGTGTTGAAGTCTCCCACTATTAGGGTATTAGGATCAATGTATGATTTAAGCTTTAATAATGTTTCATTTACGAATGTCGGTGCTCTTGTAATTGTGATGTCCTCTTGGTGGATTTTTCCTTTGATGAGAATACAGTGGCCCTCCTTATGTTTTTTGATTAACTTTGGATGAAAGTCTATTTTATTAGATATTAGGATGGCTACTCCAGCTTGTTTTCTGGAACCATTTGCTTGAAAAACATTTTTCCAGCCCTTTACTCTGAGGTAGTGTTTATCTTTGTTGCATAGGTGTGTTTCTTGGATGCAACAGAATGTTGGGTCCTGTTTCCGTAACCATTCTGTTAGCCTGTGTCTTTTTATTGGTGAGTTGACTCCATTAATATTGATAGATAATAGTGACCAATGCATGTTAGTTCCTTTTGTAATGGAGTCGGTGATCTTACCCTGTTTCATTGCTTGTTTTCTTTTCATTTTTGTTGGGATATTATCTGTATGCCCTGTTTTCTTGGGTGAATTCGTTTTCGTTGGATTGGAGTTTTCCTTCTAGTATCTTCTGTAGGGTTGGTTTGCTGTATAGATATTGTGTAAATTTAGTTTTGTCATGGAATATTTTGTTTTCTCCATCTATGTTGATTGAAAGCTTTGCAGGGTATAGTAGTCTCGGTTGACATTTGTGATCTCTTAGAGTCTCCATGATGCTTGCCCAGGCCCTTCTGGCTTTCATAGTTTCTGATGAGAATTCCGGTGTGATTCTGATAGGTCTACCTTCATATGTTACTTGGCCTTTTTCCCTGGCTGCTTTTAATATCTTTTTTTTGTTCTGTAGATTTATTGTTTTGACTATGATGTGACTATGATGTGACTAGTGTTTTGACTATGATGTTTCTTTTCTGGTCTAGTCTATTTGGTGTTCTGTAGGCCTCTTGTATATTTATGGACATCTTTTTCTTTAAGTTGGGAAAATTTTCTTCTATGATTTTCTTGAAAATATTTTCTGGACCTTGGAGCCTGGAGTCTTCTTTTTCATCAATTCCTATTATTCTTACATTTTGTCTTTTCATAGCATCCTTGATTTCTTGGATGTTTTGTGATTGGAACTTTTCTGATTTTACTTTTTCTTTGAGAGAAGTATCAATTTCTGCAAGTGTGTCTTCAGCTCCAGAGATTCTCTCTTCCATCTCTTGTATTCTGTTGGTGATGCTTACTTTTGTGGTTCCTGATCTTTTCTCCAAGTTCTCCAGCTCAAGGGTTTTCTCGTTTTGTGTTTTCTTTATTGATTCTAATTCTGTTTTCATGCCTTGTACCATTTCTTTCATGTGTTTGAATTTGGATTCCTGTCTCTCTACGATGGACTCTATTTCATTTTTCATTTCCTTTTTATATGCCACTAATTTTTTCTCTACTTGTGCCTCTATTTGTTTGGCTAGGTTTGCCTGTGTTTCTTTAAGGGTTTTGTCTATTTCTTCTTTCTTTACCTCCAATTGACTGGCCAGCTCTTTGAAAGATTTGTTCATTTCCTCCTTATGAGCCTCAAATAATTGAGCAAGCATGGCTTTAAGGTCATTTTCCTGTGCTTCTGATGAATTGGAGTATCCATCGATTTTTGGGTTTGCTGGTGAAGTCATGATGTCCTGATTTATGTTGGAAGTGTTCTTTCGCCTACCCCTAGCCATTGGCTTATCTGAGACCTTCCCTGTTTGTTTTTGGATTCTGCAGATCAGACTGGTACTGTCTCTCTCTCGAGTCTGGAGAATTCTTCAGGAAGTTGAGAGAGGTCCCGTATCCTTAGCGTGTGCTGAGGACTAGCTGTACCTGTGGGAGGAAAGTATGCAGACGCAAACGAGGCAAATGCAAGCGTGTGTGTGTGTGTGTGTGTGTGTGTGTGTGTGTAAGTGGGCGTGGGTGTGTGTCTCGAGGGACAGAGTGATGGCTAATGTTGAACCCTTGAGTGTGTGGGAGGGGCTCTGCAATGTATATGTCGCAGGTGCTAGTGATGATCGCAGCACAATTTCTGGCATTAACTGCCTTAACTCCTCAATTAGACCCACAGAGCAGGAACTTCAATGTCCCAAGTGCCCCTCTGTTTCCCAAAGTGGGTATATGGGTGGGAGGGGGTTCGATGACTGGCTTTTGTTTTAGAAGGACCCAGGATCTGGGGAGCTGCAGATTCTCAAGGGAGCACTCACTTACAGGCAGGTCACTTGGCAGAGATAGGGGTATCCGGGCTCTCTGCTCTCTGGTTTGGCCCTGCTTCTTTGATGTGCTCCGCCAGTTCCGTGCTGCTGTCACTGCCAGGTTATGAGGTCTTGCTGCAGCTGGAGATTTCAGGGTGGTCACGTCAGTAGGAATTGGGGTAACCAGGCTTTCTGTTCTCTGGTTTGGCCCTGGTTAGTCTTAAACTGGAGGGCTGATGTGCCCCACCAGCTCAGTGCTGCTCCGCCGCCAGGTTAGAAAGTCCCGCTGTAACTGGAGACTGGGTTGCTAGTCCAGATGCTTTTTGGGAAGTCCTGGGGTCTCTTCTCTGTACTCTCCAAGCTTGGGAGGCCCAGCGCCTGGTGTGTCTAGCTTGTATGGCGTTTCTGCCTGGTTTTGGTGATTATATAGCGTATTCTCTGTCACTGTGGGATTAGGCAGGCCGTACCTTCAGTGATGGAGCTCCTGCAGAGCTAGTATGGTGTCTAGCAGACTCGCGCCCTGGGAGGATGGTGCAGCCGCTGCGCGAATCTGGGACTCTGAGACACGTACTGCTGGCCTTTGCCGCTAAAGGGCTTGGGGCTCCGCCTCATTGGCTGCAGGCCCCAGGCATTTAGATCTGCGCTGAGAAAGGTGAGTCCACTGTGCCGAGGAGGAGGGAGGTTTGGGGGAGGGGAGTGCCTAGAGATCAAAGGATTGTTTCTCACCTTCCCCAAACAAGTCCCCGGGTGACCCAAGACCAAGGTTTTCACCTCCTGTGATGTTCCCTGTTGTTTAGAAAGTCTCTTCGTTGTTTCTCTGGCTTCAGAAGTCCTTCCACTCATCAACTCAGAACTTTATCTCTTCCACAGCTAGCACACAACTGTGTGTGCTAGTCGCCATCTTGGCTCCGCCCCCTGGAAATTTTTATTTCTAACTTTGCCTTAAAAAATATGTGATTCCAAGCCAGACATGGTGGTATACTCATGCCTTTGATCCCAGCACTCAGGGAGGCAGAAACAGGCAGATCTCTGTGAGTTTGAGGCCAGATTGATTAGTCTACAAATCAAGTCCAGGACAGCCAAGGCAACACAGAAAAACCTTGTCTCAAAAAAACCAACCAACCAACCAAACAAACAAAGAACATGATTCCAAGTCACCCAATTGATTGATAATATGAACTTCAGAAATCATTGCACATTTTTTAGAATGGTAAATTTTTTTAACCTTAATGTAATAATGAGTAAAACTGGCATGTTTTATTTTGTACATGTGTAAATAAACATTTAAAACTAAAAAAAAAGAATATGGAGCCATCCTAGTTGTGTAATTAGCAGTGGTTCATTGAGCAATTTTATAGCAATTGCCAGTTCATCTGGGTAGTGAGTAATACCATTTTGTCTCCCTTAAACAAAAGACAACAAAAGAATGGTTGCTGTATCATTTCTACCATATCAGCTTAAAATGTTTAGTCACCTAATAATCACACAATAGACAGTGCTTTCCTGTTGCTTTTATGAAGAGTTGAACTTCATTTTGATTAACGTAACGATATTTCCGTTTCACAAGTTACCACCCTGTAGGATTATGAACAACTTTTTCCAGACAATTGTTTAGATTCACCAAATGGAAAAGATAATAGGGATATAGAAGTTG
The DNA here is from genome assembly GCF_907164565.1 of Psammomys obesus. NCBI lineage: Eukaryota > Metazoa > Chordata > Mammalia > Rodentia > Muridae > Psammomys > Psammomys obesus. Next base: position 13,787 of record NW_026596092.1, on the reverse strand, counting down.
GAGTGTGCACAGTCTCATCTATGAACCAAAGCCAAGTGCCCTCTGAAGAGAAGGAATAAACTAATCAGCCAATTATATGAATAAGTGTTCTTGCCAAGAAAATAACCCATCATTGTTTGGTATTCATGGAAGTATATGGTGTCAAAGAACATTAAAAACTGAAACACTGCCAGCATTTAACTCACCAGAGATGTGTTTGTCATTCTTCTCCATGCCAGAGGCTCTCGGATTTTGGGGCTGTCCCTTCGTCTTATCTCTTCCAATATTATATCTCTGTTCTCAATAGACTTCAGTGCCCACTTCAATGAATACAAATAGATTTTTCTACACTAAGATTGTAAAGCCCACCATTTGCTGGTTTGCCCCGCTCTGCCCAGTAGACTGTGTCTCAACTGAAGCTATTCAGTAAACTATCATCATGTAATGGTAAAATGACAACAAACAACAAAAAAAACCCTGGATTTTAGCCACCTTCCAAGTACTAATCAAATGCTTCTCCCTCTAATGCTGGAGTGGACTAGTAAGAGGCACATTTTCAGTGTAGTTTTCCTTCATTTCTAATGTATAAACTGAAGGACACACACATTTCTGAAGAGTTTAATTAAAACAAGAAAATTGTTTATTCCTTTAAAATTATATTGTCCTTCCCCCTTCATCTTTGTGACCTTTTATTTAATAAGCAGTTGTTCCATGTTTATTCCAGGCTTGAGTGTTCCAAGAAGACACTAAAGACAGATTAAAGACAGATAAAAAGAGGTGTTAGACAAAGGTCAAGATAACAAAGAATCTAAAGTGGTATGTTTGTGTCTGTGAATAGTCTTTGTAACTTTTTTGTGAGTTGTTTGCTTGAAATATGTATTGTCATATCTTCAGAATATAATGCAACCTGCTATGTTAGAAATACTAAAAAGACAAGTCTAATTTTTATGTAAAATTATTTTTAGTTTTATAACAAATATCATCAACCAGGCATCACCACCACATAATTGTTTTGTGGTTACTTTTTAATTTGAAGCAAAATGGAGTATGTAGAAATAATTGTGCTAATGTGTTCTTGAAGGCTTGGAGTTGGAAATGAGTGTGGAGAGAGGGAGACTGATAAGGTAGTGGAACAATCAAGAAAAATAGCTTATATATGCTTGGCCAGAGAAAAATGGACATATTTCAAGAACTGAAATAATTTAAATGTGCCAGAAACAACAAACAAGGAAGATTGCTGGAGATGAGCTTATGAATAGACAGTGGATATATCTTACACACTGTGTAGGAATTTATTATTAGAGTACTACAAAAGAAGCACTAAATAGTTTTAATCAAGACCATGTTATAATGAGTAACTCTCTATAATCGCTTCCACAAATAGTATATTCAGGTGCATTTAGAAAAGTGAGACATCAGGCAGGATGGTAAGGCAACAAATATCATGATGGGGTCAGGATAAATGAGAAAACAAGGAAATTGTTTATTATTGTGAATTTAAGAAAAGTAGAGAAGTCACAGGATGGAGAGTAACTATCTGTCACACATTATAGTCAAAAGTTTTGATTGCTTGTTATAGACTCCCAAGAAGTTGCTGATCCTTTGAAATGTAACAAATCATGTTAAATACTGGAAATTGTATCATGTTAGAAATTGGTTGAAATTCAGATAAGGGTTACGAAATATAGTAAACAAAATTTGGTTAAATGTTGTGGTTCAAGCCTTCATTATGTTTAGGCACGCCTCTTTCAGCCCAGGTCTAGCACTGTGAGTCACATTATACACATAAAACATGGCTTGCTGTTTCCACTGTAATCCACATCACAGCACATTGCAGCCATCATTTACCCTGTATAGTACCGAGGCAGAATAGGATAGAGAGTGAGGTATGGAGGACTACAAAATTAACATATAAAAGAAACCAGTTGGTTGAGAGAAAGAATGGAAATCTTTAGCCGTAGCTGTCATGTAATAGAAAACACATGCCTGAGAGGGTCCTAACTATGTAAATGACCCATAAAAAGTAAGAGTCCTTTGGGTATGGGCTATAGACTTGCTAACCTTACTCTCAGCGTGACTCACTTCTTGCCTTCTTAATAACAGTCTCCTTTTCTACTACTATTCACACATTCTTGTCAGTAAGGGTTTGACTAAGCAGTCTCCCCTAGAGTCTTGGGCATTTGGTTCCCAGTTGGTGGTGCTGTTTGTGGAAGGTTAAGTAATTTGGCCTTGCAAGAAGAAATCTGTCATTAAGGACAGTGTTTGAAAATTAAATAGTGTGGCCTACTTCCATTGCTTTCTCTATTTTCTGGTTGCAGTTCAAGATGAAAGACCTCAGCTTCCTGCTCTAGTCACCATGACTGCTGCCTGCTGCCACGCTGTGCCAGCCATTATGAACTCTAACCCTCTGGAATGTTAAGCCAAAATAAACTGCTTTCTTCTATAAGTTGCCTTGGTCATTGTGTTGTTTATTATTTCTTTCTTATTGCTGTGACAAAAACATCATGACAAAACAACAACAACAACAAACCAAAAAAAAAAACCCTCATTTAAATTGGGGCTCAGTGTTCCAGAATAAGAGTGTATGACCATCACGGTGGGAGCCTGGCAGCAGACAGTGCTGGAGCAGTAGCTGAGAGCTTCCACCTTAAGGCACAACCACAAGGCAGAGAGAGCTATTTGGGAATGGTGTGGCCTTTTGAAATCTCAAAGCTTACCCCTAATTACATACCTCTTCCAATCTTTCCCAAACAGTTCTACAGTCTGTTGTAGTGGAAGTTTTGTTTTGTTTTGTTTTTTTAAAGTGTTACATTATGTAAACAGATTTTTGTTTTAATTTCAGGTGTGGGATATGGAGCTGCTTTTATTTTATCTACCTCAGATAATTATCTCGTGAGGGGTGTGGTCTTTACCAGCTGCTGTTAGTTTAATTGGGAGGACTTTGAGAGGGTATCACTTCCAAATAACAGGTAATCATCAAAAGCAGTGAGGGAAGGAACTCAGACTCAGCCAGGACAGGAACCTGGAGGCAGGAGCTGATGCAGAGACCAGGGAGCCATACTGCTTACAGGCTTGCTCAGCCTGGTCTCTGATAGACCTTAGAACCACCACCCCACAGGTGGTCCTGCCCACCCTAAGTGCCCTATCATAAATCATTAATTAAAAGAATGCCCCACAGGCTCGCCTATAGCTCTGTCTTATGGAGAAAGTTTTCTCAATTGAGGCTCCTTCCTCTCAGATGACTCTAGCTTGGGTCAAGGTGACATAAAACTAGCCTGTAGAGATGTGTATAAGCTAGAATTCAATGACAGCACAAGGGATCTAGTTCTCATGATGTCTTCAGCACAGCTTCAAAAACTGCAACAAGTCTTCGCCTACATATCAGACTTAAAGAATGGACACAGCTTCTATTCCTGTTGGCTCATCTTCTGCAATTTCCTCTTCTGGTCAATCTTGTGGAGACTGTAAAGGAGAGAACTCTGGGGATTATGAGAAATTGCTTACTTGAACCAAGCAGAAATATTACAAAGATGTTGGCATCTTCCATCAGCCGTTGTCTGTTGTATCATTTGATTTTTATTGAAAACAAAATCAGATTTTCCTTGCCAGAATTTATCACTGTAGAAGTGATGCCCACAGGCTTCTGATGCCCTTGTGTTGACTTCCTATAAAAACCTTGTTGATAGGGGTTAAGATGAAGCTAGGCAAGAAAATGGGTGTTTTGAAAAGACTGATGTGTGTTTGGAATAAAATACATCTGTGTTCTTTGTATTAATGAGCAGGAGTAGGAGTCTCAGTTCTGAAAAACTGTTTTCCATTTTTATTCAGCTTAAAAACCAGCTTGTAAGTATTTGCTTACCTTTTTGGTTTATTAAGGTACTTACTTCTGTTTGCTTCTACTTCATTCTTTTATGATAGACCTAAAAATATTTAAAGAGTTGTCTATATCTGTATATATATTTAGCATATAAAATTTAAATAATAGAGATTCTAAAGCACATTAATATGATTTCATCCTGCATTTTTCTGTTGCCTGAAATTCTACTGTTGGTAACTCATTTTGTTCTTTTATAAAAATATACTACTTCCTATAATCTATTTAAATAAAAAATGTGGCAAACTAATTAGTCAATATAATTTTAGTCAGAATCAATTTGTACATGGAATATTTTCAACTAATAAAATAAAACAGGGAAACAGATTAGATTGTGTAAAAGGAAAACAGGCCTTAGATATAGAATAGATGTAGTTTTATTAAATGTACATTTCCCTCAGTGCAGAATTAGTCCCTGAAATATTGTTACATAGCTAAATAGGGATTAACAGCTTTAGATGCAGTTGGCATTGTACATTTCCTTGTGCCTTTCCTCATCTCTAGCTTTAGATTTCATCTCGTATTTTTCTGTTACTATCATAAAGAGAAACATCACAGCTGCCCCTCCTTAGTACTTAAAATGATGGTGCCATTAGGTCTTTGTTGGGACTTTTTAGAGAAAAGCTACTTCCTCCTGGTCAAATGCCTGGAAACTGAGTTCTGCCTTTGGCCCTGGGTGAAGATATGACATTCTGATGTGCTCCAAAGATTAAAGCAGTACATCCTATTATCTACTTCCTTAAGTCTTACCCAACTTGAACCTGTCAATCACCTGGCCAGGAGGCCAGTGCTCAGGATTGCTGATTCACCTGAAGCCATACTAAGGAGGTGTGAGGAATAATTGTTCCTTGGATGATGTAATATAATTCTCTAGAAACATCTCTTTTGAAGTAGCTGCCAGCAGAGCTTCTGATGTGTGTCACTGCCAGGCCTGCACAATTTTCTGAGTTATAACTCAGAGGGAATAACCTCTTCTCTTCTCTTCTCTCCTCTTCTCTTCTCTTCTCTTCTCTTCTCTCCTCTCCTCTCCTCTCCTCTCCTCTCCTCTCCTCTTCTCTTCTCTTCTCTTCTCTTCTCTTCTCTTCTCTTCTCTTCT
>NW_026596092.1:0-8828 GCF_907164565.1 Psammomys obesus | reverse complement strand
TCTTCTCTTCTCTTCTCTTCTCTTCTCTTCTCTTCTCTTCTCTTCTCCTCTCTCATGCTCTCTCATGCTCTCTTTGACATTTTGAACTTCTTCATTCTTTCTGTATCACTACTCCCATTGCCCCGTGAAGATGAATGCCCTGGAACCTGACTCAAAATACAGTATCTCTTCTTTTGCATCTTTTTCCACCTTGCAACTGCTGAGCTTTAAAGTTTACCTGCTGCACTAATTTTTGTTTTCTAAACTCTAATAAAATAGTTTATAATAAACTTGTCTGCTTTTAAATTATTTTATTAATGAGACAAAGAACTCACAAGAGAACCTCAGTTTCCCTAGTAGTAATATGTAATGTCAGTAACAACACACAGCTTTTACTCAAAAGATATGCAGAAATAGAGTTCCAGTATACTGGAAGGTCACTGTGATATTTAGTGTTAATTGTCAATTCAACAAGATTTATAATTGCGTGGGATGGACCTTGGGCATGCTTGGGAGTGATAATATTGCTTCCTTAATTTAAGTGAGAAGACCCAGTAATTGTGTGTGGTATCCTTGGATGGGATCTGAGAATGTAGATGGAGAAAGGACACTGTGAAGCTGCATGCATTCTTCGTGTGTGTGTCTGTGCCTCCTGATTTTAGATGACATGTGACCAAACTCCTGCTTCTTTGACTACCCTGCCATGTGGACTGCACCATGGGAGTCTGAGCTAGACCAATCCTTTTCTTCCCTAAGTTGTTTTATCAGGGATATTTTAATCACAGAAACAGAAAGAATTGACTTAGATGGCCATTTAGTAGTGTGAGGGTCTCTGTGATTACCATGGCCAGCAGCAGGATAATCAGCGGGAATCAAGATGATTATTCAGTTCAACACAACTCAGTAGTCGGTGCTGGTTCAAACTTCAGGAGTCTGATGCTATTTTAGGTATATTTAAACACAGAACAATTTGGTGAAAAATTTCCTGGTGATAAATAACTCAATCCCACCTGATAAAACAGGGTCAAATGAAAGGGGAGGAGGTCCTCCCCTATCAGTGGACTTGGAAAGGGGCAGGGAGGAGACCAGGGAGGGAGTGTGGGGTTGGGGAGGGAATGAGGGAGTGGGATACAGCTGGGACACAGAGTTAACAAAATGTAACTAATAAGAAAAATAAAATAAAATAACTCAATCCCATGTATACAATGATGCTAAGACGTGGCTACATCAAAACTCTTTGCAAAAGGACATGTGACGTCTTCCAAAAAGCCGAGTTTTCAGATTTTCAAGCTAATGATAAGGGTCTAGATGAAGATCTAGTATGGTTTTGGCCACACAGATATGGCAAAGTTCCCCAGGCTATTAACCACATCTGCTTCTAGACTTCTGGGCATAAAACAGGTTGGTTATACATGTCTCCATTTGAAGAGACAAACTGTGTGTTTAACAATCCTGGTTCCCCTGGTTCTGGACTGAGTGTTTGTGTCCCCAAGTCCACATGTTGAAACTTCAGCTCTAGTGTGATAGAATTTGGAGATAACAATATAAGAGAGTTTAAATGATCATTTTCCAAAAAAAAAAAAAAAAAATAGTACTATTCTGTTAAGATAGCTTGTTGACTAATACAATAGTCTCCACTTAATGAGAATACAATGTGTCCCTGACATCATTCCATTAGGGAAGTAATGAGGTATTAATAAGCTTGGAGGTCATTGAGAAGCCAAGCTCTCCCTCATAATCAGTTTTGGATTCAATACCCCGTGTCCATGGTAACACACTAAGAAAGGGGAAGTATCACAACTGGCCTTCTTAGAATTTGAAAAACTCAGAGAAAGGAGGGAGGAGGTGTCATAATTTCACTCATATGATTTAAAATACAGTATGAAATGAAGTAAGATATGAAAAAGCTGATTCTTATCCATAAAGCCTGATATTTCATAAATTTGCTTGCTTTTTAGTTCTGTTTATTTTACTTTCTGTGTGTGTTTTGTTCACATGTATATCTGTGCATTGCAGGATCTTGGTACTTGAGATCTCTACATAATGTTTGACCAAAAGGATAGGACTTAACTCATAGCTCTGACCCTTCATAGAGACATAACCTTCTAAACTGCCCTCAATATTGTAGGATCACCAAGACATATGATTGCTTCCTCTTTTTTTTATTTTTAACTCTTTATTTTTTTATTAATTACACTTTATTCATTTTGTATCCCCCTATAAGCCCCTCCCTCCTCCCCTCCTGATCATACCCTCCCTCCCCTTTCTGCATGCATGCCACTCCCCAAGTCCACTGATAAGGGAGGTTCTCCTCTCCTTTCTGATCTTAGTCTATCAGTTCTCATCAAAAGTGGCTGCAATGTCCTCTACTGTGAGGACTATTCATGGAGATAACCTAGAACCCCTGCACAGATGTAGCCCATGGCAGTTCAGTGTCCAAGTGGGTTACACAGTAATGGGAAGAGGGACTGCCTCTGACATAATCTGATTGGCCTGCTCTTTGATTGCTTCCTCTTTTAAGAGCTCACTCAAACAGGCCTCTCAGTCATGTGAACAAGAATCCACCCCTCAAAAGCTATCTGTTGCAGAAATTTCACGACACAGTTAAATACGTTAAAAAAGACGTGAGATCTCCTACCTTAATGAAATATGTGCTCATCATCCCCAGAAGAGTCTTTTCCTCTCGTCTGCCTCTACTCTTTGGGCATTTGATTTCCCCTTACAACTTCTGAGTGTGGTCCATCCCTGAGCCTGTCTGCCTTCTGGATCTGTAACTAAGAAAGAGTGATGTTCTTTTTTCCTCTGAAGCTGCCATGATCTCCAGCTTTCCTGCACTGTTGTTTTTATTTCTCTCCAACTCTCCAAAAACTGTCCTGTCTTTCGGAGTCTGTCATTATTAATTAATTAATTAACTTATTTATTTATTTATTTATTCATTCATTCATCTATTTATAAAGTTAAGGATTGGAAAGATGGACCCTGTGTTTCTAGGTGACAAGTCCAAAGCCTGTACCTCCCACATCAACAGTTCTTACTTCAACCCAACTGGGATTGCTGTCACTTCACAGACAGTACAGGCAGTGTGCAGCTGAGGCTTCAGTCATTATAGTACCAAACTGGAATTTCAGTTTGGAAAGGTCAGATATTAATAAAAACTTCTTTAATTTTGTTAATATTAGTATTGAAATCAGTAAATTAAAAATCATTATCAAAGGAGGGAGCATTCTTAAAGAAATTAGGAGTAAGTAAATGAGTTTTCACTGGATAGCATATTTACAATTAGAGAATATTAAAGTGTTAAGTTAAATATTAACAGACTATAGAAATACTATTTAAAAAAAAAACTTGAAAGCCAAGACAATCCATCATATGTGACAATTCTGAGACTTGAAACCCAGCTCCACACATTTGGCTCCTTCTGCTCCTCATGTGTCTACACTTGGAATAGTCCCTTCCCAGTTTTTTTTTTTTTTTTTTTTGCGTTTTCAAATTTAGATGTTACTGTCTCAAAATACAGAATGAGAATACAGATATAGGACTCACGATCAATTTCCTGGCAACAATAACTAGTCCAAGAAGAGTGTGGAATTATTATGGAGTAAGGATCTGTGACTACAGGTGGAGTGGTATAACTGGTACATTGAATCACTACTTTCCCTTGTTCCTAGAATATAGAACCCTGTTTTTCTCCATGCTGTACAAATATGCCCAATAGCAAGAGAGTTTACTTTCCCCCAGTTACTTTGATGGATAATATGAGCTGCAGGACAGTGGTGACCAAGGAAATATGAGCAAACACTTGCTGTGGAATCCAGAAAAGATTTGGTGCCACTTTTGTTGGGGAGAAAACACTGCTATCTGCCATTCCTCCTGAAGCTAGAGTTTTGTGGGAGTTCCTTTCTGCTCATCAGAGGGTACCAGGGAAAGCAAGTCCTCTCAGGAATTTTAGCCTTATCAATAAAAAATTTAAGAACAGATTCCAACATTAGCTCCAGAGCAATTTTTATTAGAGAGTTAAAGCAAACAAACAAAAAGCAAAAACAAAAACACAAGGCAGGAAACCTGAAATCTCAGCAGCTATCTAGAGGAGGAGAATGGGGAACAGAAGTAATAAAAGCCATCTTGCTTGAGTGAAGCTGGCCTGGAAACCATCCAGCCACATGAGGATTTGCAAACACAGAGAGGGAGGGAGCTTTAGAGAAAGAGTAAGAAAGTTCAAAGGGCCAGAGAAAACATTCTTCAGCAGAGATGAGAGGAAAACAAACAAACAAACAAACAAACATCAAACTTTCCAGAGTATTTCAGAAAGATGCACAAACTTATGAAGTTGCATGGCTGCTGTCCTAGGGGAGGGGAATTCTGGGTAAGAAAAGTACATCATCTTATTAAAAATGGTAACAATTCTATATTTTTATTCTATATCATTAGCTTGGCTTAAAGTGAACCTGTTGTGGTCTCACCTTCCCAAGGGATGCATTCACCCTCCCAAGGGGTGTTCTCACCTTTCTGAGGGGTGTTCTCACCTTTCTGAGGGGTGTTCTCATCTTTCTGAGGGGTGGTCCTTTAGCCATATCCTTGGCCCGACTAGCTGGAATGTTATGTGTGCACCCTGATCAGGTATTGTGTCCTCTTGACCAGAAGGAAATGGTTTTCCCTTGGTGGACTCTGACTTCTGCTCTTACTTTACTGTCGTCTTAAAGGCAGGGGCCATACTTAGAAAAGATTAACATGTATTAACTGTAAAAAAAAAAATAACAGCACTTTACAGGCTGGCATTAACAGTTATACATCACAGTCAGTTATAATAACACTCAGAGCTGTTGGGAAAGGAGAAAACAAGCTCCTTCTCAATATTTTTGAACAGTGTTGATATTAGTTGTAACAAATGCACTTTGAACTTTTGTTTCCTCTGAGGCTCCACAGAGAGGTGCTGTGAATTTTGTAGGGATGAAGGAGGGAGATATGGGGCACCCCATATTGTGGATCCTCACTTGACTTCAACCCTGGTAATTATATTATATGATGTTTCTGAGTTTCTGTTTGAGTTGTTTGAAATAACTCTCAGATATTAGGAAGTATGTAAAAAGCATTTGCCTGAGTGACTTAGCATTCTTTCCAGCTTTAAATGACCAGTCTGACATTTTTTCCCCCTAAAACCGTTATATAAACTTCAAAATGCTATTTATCTTTAGCAGGAAGAGTATTTAGTTTATATTGTATTTCACAGTTTATTCTGATAATTTATCCTGTGCATTATTTTAAATAATGTTACCTGACAAAATGTCACTTGTGATAGAATTTAGTAGAGAACATCAGTCAGGGAGGAGGATGTGTTACATGCCATGAGGTTACAGGCACATGGCAATACATATATTCTAGGAATTCAGTGATGATACAGTCAATTGAAATACATGTGATTCAAAAATTTTGAACCTTGATACTTACACAGCAGACATTTCAAGAACACACTGTAGATCACCTTTAGATGCAACGTATAGACATTCAAAACTTTTGAGAAGAAACTCTTCCTACCAGAAAACATCCATCATAGCATGATTATTCTTCTTTGAATTGAGCATCTATCTTCAACCAGAATTTCCCTTTACCTTAGTCTGGCTTTGTGTTTCCCCTGATATCTATGTGCAAGGAGTCAACAGGTTTCAACATACAAAGAGGATTAGTGTGTCAGTTTTCTTTCTAGCTTCTAAGTTCATTTCTATCAACACAATTGGTTATTGTTTTCACAAAGAAATTCACTCTAAAGAATATCATATACGATAAACATACTAAAATCTGTACAATTAAAGAAGCTAAGCAATAAGGAGGACCCTGGGGTAAGATGATCAATTCTCATTCAGAAAGAAAACGGGATAGACATCAGAAGAGAGAGAAAACAGGGAACAGGACAGAAGCCTACCACAGAGAGCCTCTGAAAGACTATACCCAGCATGGTATTGAAGCAGATGCTGAAACTCATAACCAATTTTGGGCAGAACACAGGGAATCTTATGAAAGAAGGGGGAGATAGTAGGACTTGTAGAGGACAGGAGTTCCACAAGGAACCAAAATATCTGGGCACAGGGGTCTTTTCTGAGACTGACACTCCAACCAAAGACCATTCATGGATATAACCTAGAACCCCTGCTCAGATGTAGCCCATGACAGCTCAGTATCCAAGTGGGTTCCCTAGTAAGGGGAACAAATACTGTCTCTGACATGAACTCATGGGCTGGTTCTTTGATCACTTCCCCTTGATGGGGGAGCAGCCTTGCCAAGCCACAGAGAAGAACAATGCAGCCAGTCCTGGTGAGAACTGATAAGCTTGGTAAGATGGAAGGGGAGGAGGACCTCTCCTATCAGTGAACTTGGAGAGGGGCATGGGAGGATGGGATTGGGAGGGAGTGAGGAAGGGAGCTATAGCTAGGATACAAAGTGAATAAAGTGTAGTTAATGTAAAATAAAAATTTAATAAAAAGGAATTAATGGTTGGCCTTTCATCTTTATATAAATAAATGCCAGAGTAGCTACAAGAAGCCTATGAAGAAAGACATTCATAGACTATGGAAATAGTTTTCACACATAATTTTACATTATACTTTTTTTTTTTTTTACATCTTGTTGTTTTCTCTAAATTGCTGAGTTAGGCGTGCACAACTGTGGGCACAAGGAAGGGTAGAAAAGCTGTCCAGTTGCGATGATCCAGGACAGTGTGGGGATAGCATGCCTAACTAGCAGGAAGACCTCAATCTATAGCTTCAACTATTTCAGATATTTGGATATTTGAGACATTCTGATAGTTTGACACTGGAAAGCCAGACAACAAAAACAAAACTTTTAAAACCTTACACAAGAAATTCACAAAAATGTTGAAGAAAATATGAAAATGTAAAATAAAATAAAACCCTTCTTGAGATGTAGTGTATCTCATACAACTGTGGTCCAGAGAAAGTTTGGTTAACTGGGTATGTAGCTTGATGGTAGAGGGACTGTCTATCACATGTGAGACCCTGGGGTCTGATTTCCAGAGCCACAAAACAGTGAGCTAAAATTAATACAAATAGAGAGAATAAAAACACTAGAGCTAGCCACCACAGCCTACAAATGTCCCAAGCCTTTTGAAGCCTTCAGTAGCAGTCTAGACAATATGTCTTGTGACTTTGTCCAGATTAGAGTTGAGTAGGATAAATGGAAAGGGAAGCACTGAACAGACAAATAAGTTTAACTCTCCTATAGAGAGTGGACTGTCAAAATTATAAGAAGCCTACTTGAAATTTCAATACAAATAAAAAGAATCCCGTAATTGGTAGTAGATCGTTAGTGTGTAGCGAGTGGTGCTGCATGGCTCAGGCCCTGCAAAGGAGGCAAAAGGGTCATGCATAATAGATGAATCAACTAGTATTTGAGTTCTGGGGATCTTTCACGTTTATTCCATTTATTCCTTATACAGACCTTCCTGAAGGAACTCATCCCAGTTAACAAATGAGGAGATGAAGCCTCCAAGTAATCAAGAAACTTATTCAGTATGAATCATGAATATGAAGTTCAAGATGTTAAGTTAATTTAAATATCTAATTTTGATTACATCTTTGACTTTCAGTGCTGCTTGGGAAGCACTCCACTGAGGGGATGTATTATTATGTATCTGTAAATGGCATTCAAGGGCTTCCTAATGCTTTAATCTTATTATAGACAAGATACTCTTTATTTAGAGAAAAGATAATTTGGCCAAATTCAAATATGTAAAGAAAGGAGAATCTGTCATGTGTCCTGTTCAAGGATGGAAAATTCTCTGTGATTCCATTACTGTATCTTGACAACGCAGCAGTCTCCCAAGCAAAACTATAACCTAATGTAAAATACATGTGGATATAACATTTATATAAGTATAATCTGAGACAAAGATGGCTGCTCTACATTTTGAGTTTTGTCTGTTTAACAGCTGGTCTTTACATGTTGTCTTTTTAAAAACAGGAGAATTTTCATAGTGAACTGTTGCCCCGGATGACCGTCACCGTGCACTTTCATCTCTGGTGCTGGGGATTCAACCCAGACATCATATATGTAAGGCAGGCCTTCACACAGGCCTTGTTTTTGTTTGTTTTGTTTTTGTTTTTAAGCAAAATCTTGAAGGGCAACCCAAGCTGGTCCTAAACTCTGCATGTGGCTCATTCTTTCCTCCAACTTTTGTGATCTTCTGGTCTTAGACTTTGCTTCCTGGATGCTAAAAATACAGACCTATGCTACCACAACTATCTCCTTTACTGTTCCCAACTCCTTTCCCTCCTTAATATTCATTGGAGTAAAATAGCCTCTGTTCATTTCCCAACTTCCACATTAGACAGAGGTAAACATTTTCCAAGAGACTTTCTATACCAGAATTGTGAAGTCACACAGTGAGGTTTTCCAGGTAACTCACATAGATGACAAATAATCCGTGTGTGTGTGTGTGATAATAATATATAATATATTATTTAATATATTAAGTAATAATAATAAGTAATATATGTATTACTTATTTTCTTTAACAAGTGAGAACCAATCCTTCTAATGCTGCAACCTTTGCATATAGTTCCTCATGTTGTGAAGACACCCAACCATAAAGTTATTTTGTTGCTACTTCATAACTATAATTTTGCTACTGTTATGAATTAGATGGTCTTATGAATCAGATGGCCACCTCTATGAAAGGGTCATTTGACTTCCAAAAGACTGTGATCCACAGGTTGAGAAACAGCTTTAAACAGTTACTCTAAAATCATCTGAATCTTTGCTTAAAATGCACAATGAGATCTTTTTTTTTTAATACTTTGGTCTTTATTATGCATTGAAATTGGCTTAACTCTACTTGA
>NW_026596091.1:23289630-23373055 GCF_907164565.1 Psammomys obesus | reverse complement strand
CCTTCATTTGTGTGGACATTTCTTTGAGAGCTTTGTGCATTTCTTCTTTGTTTGCCTCAATTTTTGTGGTCATTTCTCTGAGTGCACGATTTGTTTCCTCTTGGTTAGTCTCGATTTCTTTGGTTATTTCTCTGAGGCCTTGTTCATTTCATCTCTATGGGCCTCTAATAGCTGGAGAAACATAGTTTTGAGGTCGTTTTCTTGTATATCTAGTGAATTGAAGTGTCCATTGTTTTGTGGTGTTGCTGGTGAGGTCATTATGTCCTGATTTTTGTTGGGAGTGTTCTTATGTCTGCCTCTAGCCATCTGGTTATTTGTAATCCTCACTGGTTGTTCCTCGAGATTGTAGTTTGGGCTATGATCCTCTCTTTCTGTTTTCTGGACTGTTTTTTCAGGAAGATGAGAGAGGTTCACTACTTTGGGAGTGTGCACTGTGTTTTCAGTTTTTCCTAAGTAAGGAATGTGACGCTGGCGCTATTTGCGTGCGCTTTTAGCGGGTGCAGTGTGCATGCGCGGATTCTCTGACTATTGCAGTGGCCTGCAAGCCACTATTACGCAGTTCTGACTGAGATCCAGGGATTGTTTGCCTGGATTACCCTGGTGGACCCGCAAGGCAGAGGCTTCAATGTTGGGGTTGCTATCCCAAGAATCCCTATGATGCCCACACTAGGGGTGTGGGTGGCAGGGATCTCGTCTGGTTGCTTCTGTGGAGAGGCCCTGGGTCTGGGGCAATCTCTCCCTAGAAGGCTCACTCACTCTCTTGCAGGACCAGTTGGAATGCACAGGGGTTCCCCTTGGTCACTACTCTCTGTTTTGGTCCTGCTGCGGAAGTGCACGGGTAGGCTAACAGTCAGCTCTGTGGACACTGTGGCCGCAGGACTCGGTCTTCACCTTTCCTGTGTGCTGCCTCTTTGTCCTTTCCCTCTGCCAGGAGGGGTTATGTTGACTGGTCCCTGGGTGGCGCGGGAAAGAGGATGAGTGTACTCAATCCCAGATCCCGGGCCCAGATCTCTCTGCCAGAAGCAGCCTAACGGTAGAATCTGTGTTTGCTGATCCCAAGAGAGTAACGGGTAGGGTTGAGTGTCCTCAGATCCAGAGCTTGGGTTTCTCTGCTAGGGGCCGCTGGGTGAGCTGGAGAGAGGGTGCTGTGTCCTTGGCAGGTTGCCTCTTCGTCCTTCCCCTCTGACCTTCTCCGCTGCTAGGGCAAGGTTATGGAGGTGCTCTCAGGGAATTGCCAGCAGGGGTTGGGGCTTCTCAGTCGGATCCTGAGCCCTGAGCCGGCATTTCTCTGCCAGGGGTCGTGGGGGGCGCCAGTGATAGAACTTGCTGCTAGACCTTATTGCGCTGGACCCAGGATAATCTCAGGACGTTTAGAATGACCACAGTCCCAGATCCCGAGCTGTAGTTTGTTTGCTAGAAGCGGCCGGCAGCACTGGAGTTCCGGCACTGTGAAGTCGCTGTGCGCCTCTTTATCCTTCAGCTCCGCTGTGGCAGTGTTATGGCGGCTTTTGGGGGAGTGCCCGAAAGGATTTGGTTTTCTCAGCCCTGATCTCGTGTTGGGGTACAGAGAATGTGGTCTGTGGCAGATTCTGCTGGACGCCTCCTGCCTCCTCCCAAGAGGGAGTAGGGATTTTGAGCTGGGCGCGCAGCTGCAATCTGTGCACGGAGGGAGCTCAATTGTGATGGCGGCAGGTACCCGTGGTTGGAGAGACCTTCCAGGGAAAGACTGGGTGATCGGTGACCAGTCTGGTAACTTTCCTTCCCCATGGGGTATTTTTGCGACTGGGACTCCCAACCTCAGGCACCCTTGTGCCCACTGATCAGCCTGGGAAAGTGATCGGGACAACCATGCTTGCGGCACCAGCCCGGAGACCCAAAGCCCGCGTTAGCCGGGTTCTCTTCTGGGTTCTGGCTGGGCAGCCGAGAGTGGACCCGACCGATTCCCACGCCGTGGGAGCCTCCCCTCACCTGGGAAACACGATCGATCGCTGTTGTTTTAGGGCCCAGAGTTCAGTCTCCTGGTCGCTGCACGGAGTGTGTTGTCCCGCTTCTCAGACAAGGTGTTCTCCCGGTGCCGCCATCTTGGCCCCTCCTCCAGAGTTTTGTTTCTATTGCTCTCCTTGTGGAGCTCCTGTCCCCTCCAGGTCTTTCTGTCTCCCCCTTCTTTCATAAGATTCTCTGTGTTCTGCCCAAAGTTTGCCTATGAGTCTCAGCATCTACTCTGCTGGGTAGAGTCTTTCAGAGGCCCTCTGTGGCAGGATCCTGTACTGTTCTCTGTTTTCTCCCTTTACCAACATCTATCCTGTTCACCTTTCTGAATGAGGATTGATCATATTCCCCAGGGTCCTCCTTCTTGCTTAGCTTCTTTAGGTGTACAGATCTTAGTATGTTTATCTTATATGTCTAATATCTACTTAGAAGTGAGGATAAAAGTATAATTCAAATCATTGCTATTTCTCAAATGTTGCTGAAATGACATATTTTGATGACTATTCTTGGTTATCATTTGTACCCACAAATAGTTTTTAATAAAAGCTGTGCATATTAGGATTCAATGACCTGAATAGCTTTTAGACACACAAATTTGCTCTTTCTAGAGAACCAATGGAAAGTATCAAAGCCTGCAGAAATTGATTGTTGGAGAATGAGAGCCACCTGATGATGACAGATAGAGCTGGAATCACAGCTGACTCACAGTATGGAGACAGTCTGTGAATAGAAAGGGAAATGCCCATATTCCTCACCATCTGTCTATATGTTTTTTCTTATTGTCTTGTCTTTCTGTTTTTGTGTGTTTTTTATTTCTTTCTTTTTTCTTTTCTTTCTTACTGTCTGTATGACTGTTTTCCCCTCTCTGTGTCTGTGTAACTCTGTCTCCATCTTTCTCTCTCTCTCTTTCCATTAAAAAGATACATCCTAACTGAGCCATGCACTTTGAAAATAAAAAGAAAGTATCACTGAATTCCAGTAGGCTGAGAGAAAACAATACTCTCATATTCAGCCAAAAATAAAAAATTAATGTTGCTGAATCTTATTTGCTATATCAGCAAACTGGAGAAGCAATCAATGTCATTGGTTTATTGTCCTTGGACACAGTTAGGTGCAGGTTGTATTTTATGTGACGTCAGTTTAAGATCTCATTTGAGTGGAAACCTGCTGATTTTGGTCCATAGTTATATTGCATGGCGACAAGCGTCTATAGAAAAAACAGAAATGATCTTCCAGCAATGTATAAGGTACTTTCAAGCTTATATATGTCATGAGTTGAAACATATTTCTGCCAACATCTATTTCATTTCTAACCTAGGGGCTTCTAATTAAATTAAAGGGAGGCAGTGGTGCTCACACATGGTGCACACACACACATGTAGGCGAAATAACCCCACAAATGAATCTAGAAGACCTGAAAGGAGGTGTTAGGATGGGCATTAATACGATAGTTAGTGCCTTTAGAAAACAGATCTGAATGCAGAAATATGGCCACAGGGAGAACAGCCTGTGAAAATCGGAGTTATGCTGCCAAGAGGCAAGGAACTATCAGAAGCTTGCCGGGACCTTTGGAGACCTTGATATTGGATTTCAGACATTTGGACCCCACATCTGTAAAACAGTACATTTCTATAGTTCTGAGCCACCTAGTATATTAGAAAACCAATATAATATGTCTTCTAAAAGACCTTGGGCTGAAGGTCATGACAGGTTTTAATTTTTTTTCTTCATATCTGGCTCTTGGCTTCTGGGCCTAAAACTGAATACAATAGCTTGGTCTTTGGTGCCATTTAGGTTTGTACTAGGAAAGAATCATTCTCATGGAAGGAAATGAGTGAAAGTCTTTGAGCTCTCATTTAGGAAACTGTGTGGTTGCTGATGTTAAAGGAAAAATTTAAAACAGGTCAAATGTATTCATGAAATGTTGGACAGTATCATTTCTAGTGTCTCACTTCTTTTCTTCATGACTGGAGTGATACAGTGTGTGGTGTTTAACAGCTTCTCTTTACCCAGAAAACGAGTTCTTCTGTCAGGACTATGGCATCTCACAGTATTATAACCATGAGAGGATTAAAATGGAGAACCATCTATGCAGCTGCATATCGTATCAGTGGCAGCTAGTGTATACATATAAAGTATTGGGCATTTGTGTTGTCAGTGGTCATGTGCTAGACTGAATGTGTCCAGTTTTCTGGAAACTTGCAGAAGGACCTGAAATAAATTTACACAGATTGTCCAAAGTTCAAAGAAACTTTGTCCAAAGCAAAGTAGGAGTCAGAATACACTAGCAAGAGCAAACAGCAGTTTCCCCTGAATGAGAATATTTAAGTGCCCCAACTATTGTTGGGCTCCCTTAAAAGAGAGCTGTGAAGGGCTTGTCTTAGAGTTACTATTGCTGTTATGAAACATCATGACCAAAGAAACTCGGGGGAAATTAATTTACAATTCCGTATCACTGTTCATCAATGGAGGAAGTCAAGTCAGGAAAGGAACTCAAGCAGGGCAGGAGCCTGGAGGCAGGAGCTGATGCAAAGGCCATAAAGGGGTGCTGTTTACTGCCTTGCTTCCCATGGCTTGCTTTGCCTACCTTCTTATGGAGCCCAGGATCATTACCTAAGGGATGGCACCACCCACAATGGGCTTGGCCCTCCCCATCAACCACTAATTAAGAAAATGGCCTTTAGCCCTGTCTACAGCCAGATCTTATGGCAACATTTCCTCAATTGAAGTTTCCTCCTTTGTTGACTCCAGCTTGTGTCAAGTTGACATAAAACTATCCAGTACAGAGCTCAAAAGTAGGAAGGATTTCATTGCAAGTAGTAGCTCTCAATTTCGATGGTTTTAAGACAATACCTCTGAGTTTAATCATCCACGTGATCAATTGAGCATGGGCTTAAGATGGCAGTAGGAATTATATCTAAAAGTTCACACAGATGTGTTGGGAGTGGTGCAATGTGTTGGGAGTGGTGCCTCCGGCAGCTGCTTTGATATTTAAATCTCAGCCGAGAGACTGCTTTTACCGGACCTTCTCTAACGGCAGGGCAGAATTTGCAAGTCCATCTCCTTTTGTTTGTGACAGCAGGTAGGATAGCTTGTGAGGATCACACTTCTTCCTCAGACTCCTAGTGGAAATTAACCATTGTTCTGAGATGTTTCTACTCTGGCTTAGAAACTCTACAATAAAAAGACAGGCGGACAGTTACTGCAGAAGGCTGACTCTTGTGTAAACAGGACACAAATAAGCAACTAGATAGAATGTTGTGCGATGGGAGGAGCCAGAGGACAGGAAAGGGGGAGGAGCTAGAGAACAGGAAGGGGCGAGAAGGAGGAGGAGCTCCTGGAGAAAAGCTCGAGGAGAGCAGAGCTGGAGGAGAGAGCTTGGAAGACTTGGAGCATGAACCATGCCTAAGATTTCACAAAAAGCAAGTATAATGTGGGAAATCTAAATGTTAGGAAACAGAGGGCTGGAGGCAGAGGAGGAGGAGAGACTTGAGGCTTGCTGCTGGCACTGCTTGCTGCAGCAGTCTGCTTTTTGCTGTGGCTATCGAGTCTGGACCTTTAAAATATTTCCTGTGTGCTTTGTGTTTATTTAAATAATATTAATCCTCACTCCCGTTCGACTCTGCTGGCTGGCTCCGGCACAGATGATACTGTCCACCTTGTGTCTGTGTACCCAACACCAGTTCAGGCCAAATTGCCTCCCATGACATGGTTTTTAATATATTCCCTAATATTTAGTAATGATTTGAATGAAAATGCCCCACATAAGCCCATATGTTTGCATACTTAGTCCCAATTTTGAGTTGTCAAGGAAGGACTAAGAGGTATGGCCATGTTGGAATAGGTGTGGCATTCTTAGAGGAGGTGTCACTAGTGGGCTTTGAGGTTTCAAAAGCCCGGTCCTGACCCGGTGCCTCTCTCTTTCTATCTGCCTACTTCCTGCAGATCAGGGTGTAAAGCTCTCAGCTCCTTCCCCAGTACCATGTTAGTTGCATGCTGCCATACTTCATGCCATGATGATAAAGGACTAGCCCTCAGAAACTGCGAGCAAAGCCCCAATTAAACACTTTCTTTTATTCTTAAGAGTTGCTTTGGTCGTGATAAAAGAATGGTGACTTAGACATGCTTGGATAGGAAAAGATCATTATCAGGGGATAACTGAAGGGGTGGGAGTGAACTTATTTCCATTTTTTAAAAGAGGAACACATGCAACCTGATGCAGATGGGGTCCCAAGTTTTCGAAATGTTGATAGGTGTATTGTTTGGCAAGGAGTGTATGTGCATAGTACATGCAATTAAGAGTCTCAGTCTGCCAAGTATATTAGTAGAAGAGGGTTCGTGCATAGCCTAACGCAAGGAGAGCCCCAGGTTGCTAAATTGTTCCTTGTGCCTTATTTCTGCACAGCCCATTTGAGCTCTTGCTGAAGACTGAACCATGTCTCACCGTTACACATTTACTTGGCTTACATTAGTTTTTCACCACCCCTAATACAAAACAAATCCTCAGTTCCATACCTTGAACAATCAAAATAATTTGATGTAACTCAGAGTATTGGCACCCAAAGTAACTATATGAAAAATTGATCCCTGTGGTGGCATATTTTAATTCCAGAAGCTGAACTTCTCAATATTGGTCAAAGTCTGCTTAAACTGGGTCTATTACCCTTCTGAAGGTTTGGTAATTTTACATATTAACTTGGAAACAAATCATTCATTTTATAGATGAGAGTGCTATTCATTTAACACTTAATAACATGAGGGCATTGACCTTGGATTTTGGTATATATCTGCTCTTTTAAAATTTTTATTTTTTTAAATTTCCTTTCAAGTAAAAGATCTCCATGTGACATTTACATGCATACATCCTAATCCTCATCCTCAGCCCCACACAGGCTCCCATCTCCCTGTTTTCACTTTTCCAATTTTTTTAACCTCAAGTATTCTATCTTCATCTAACTTTGAATGTTTAATAGCTGCTAACTATTGATCTTTTCTACTGGTAATCAAAAAGTATGACAGAGTCATAAATTCTTTCAGTTTTCATAAGATATCAAAACTGTGAGCAATTCTTACAGCATATCTTTTTTTCATCTGTGTGTGTGTGTGTGTGTGTGTGTGTGTGTGTGTGTGCCAACACAGGTTTGAGTTAGGAGTATTAACTCAGCCACCTGGAAGGATTGAACACAGTAAAATGGAGCTGTCTGGATGACCTCATTTTCGATGAATACAACAAAAGAAGATGATATTATCACCTTTAAGAGGAAAACTCATCAAATGCCTATCTTTAATATCTGACTTGATGTGCTAAACTTTTGAGTTATTGCTCAATGTATTTTTCATTATAAAGAGGAAATACAGTTTCGACAGTGAGATTTGAACAATGCTAAACAATGACAGTTAACAGATGATGCAACTCTCTCTACAGCATGGACAGGCCTTCAGCTTGCAATCTTGCTGCCTCAGCTACTAGAGTAGCTGGAACTGCAAGCCCAGGTCACCAAACCCTGCATTAAGCTTCAAACAGTTTTGCTGTAGCCATCTCTTGCAAAAATGAAAAGTAAACCTTTTGTTTTGTTTTGTTTTTATTGAAGGACTACGCTATAAGAGACAACAGAAAGCTTCTGCTAGGTTCTTACTCACAGTGCACCTTCTTAAACAAAAGAAAGAGATGTTCAATTTGGAAGGTTTTGGAAAGGAAAATGAAAGAGGAAAAGGCTTCTTCCACCTGTATATTCATGGGAAGGCTTAGGAAGTGCCATCTTAGGAAGTTTCTGAGATGAGTGACTGTTTTTTAATCTTTATTTTATTTACATTTGTGTTCTGCCTGCACGTATGTTTATGAGGGTCTCAGATCCCCTGGAACTGGAATTACAGACAGTTGTGGGCTGTCATATAGGTGTTGGAAATTGACCCAGAATCCCTGGAAAAACAGCCAGTGCCCTTAACTGCTGAGCAATCTCTCCAGACCCAAAATATTTAGTCTTTTTATAATTTATTTATTTTTATTTTATGCACACTGGTGTTTTGCCCACATGTATATACATATGAGTGTATTAGACCCCAGGAACTGGAGCCACAGACAGTTTTGAACTGCCATGTGGGTGCTGGGAATTGAACCCAGGTCCTCTAGAGGAGCAGTCAGTGCTCTTAATGCTCTTAACTACTGAGCAATCTTTCCAGTCTGAGTGATTAGTTTTTAAAGGGGTTTTATTAATTTTTGTTGTTTTTAATTACTAGTTAGTTTTTATAATATTCTCACCCTCACTTAGAGGAATGGTCTGTTGTAGGCTTAGGTTTTTCACCAAACCTACTTTATTTAGGGTTCTTACGTGCTTCTACCTCCCTTCTACCTACTGCTCAGGGGTATAGTAGAAAGAAGGTTATTAGGTAAGGGGGGTTGTAGACCTTTTTTTAGAAGTAGTTCTTTGGGATGAGTCCACTCCACATTGTCTGGATACCGGAAGTCCAGTCCAAAGGCTGACACCAATTAGCAACACGAATCAGAATGAGTCAGAAGATTGGGACAAGTCAGCAAAAGCCATAAGACTCAGCTGGATTGCCTTGAGGAGTTCTCTGGAACGTTTCTGTCTGCAAAGTCATATGTTGGAGCACAGAGATCAGGCAGTGATGTCAATCCAAAAGGTGATGTCTTACTCTCCAGGGGCTTCTATATATTTCCTCTCCTCAGAGTCCACCCACAGATATTCGCAGCTGGCCAAAGTCCCACCCCTTGCATAAGAGTGCTCACAGCAAAACATCACATGGCCTCTCCCAAGCCAGCTTCTAGCAAAACATTATGCGACTCAACTGAGTTTTCAAGGAAACCAGAAACTTCCACTTCAGTCTGTTCTTTCAGGACGACAAAAAAAAAAAAAAAAAAAAAAAAAAAAAAAAAAAAAAAATTACGTGTGTATAGTGAGTCATACAATTTCTTCAGCTCAGCTTTGGACAATATTGTGACTTTTTCTAGATTTTTTTTATATTCTTGCTCAGCTAATTCTTAAAAGACAGATGTAGAGTTTCTTCTATCTTATTTAGATCAAGTAAGAAATGCAGTATTTCAGCTATACAAAATATGAGCCAGTCCCATACATACTGTTCAAATAAAGTAATACTCAAAACACACTTCAAATCCTTTTAAATCATTTATAATTGAAAGAAACACGATTCATAAAATTCATGCATGATATTACCATCTATGTATGCTACTAATGGTTTCTTCATAGGAAACCATTATGTAGGTTAAAATTCAAAGACAAAACAAAACAAAAACCCTAACCCTAGGTTCACAGTTTCATACTTAATGCTGTTAAGAGTTTAACTGACAACTACCATTGCACACATATTTTCTAAAGAAAGGCATTATCTAGGTCTTTAGGAAATGGATAGAGCACCTTGCCATTGGGAGCTACTTGTCTAGGAATCAGTTTCATTGCTTACACTTGAATTTGGATGTTCTTGAATATGATTATCTTTCTCTGACCGGCTACCCTTACCTGAACATTTAAGAGTATTGCAAGGTCTGAGATATGCCCATCATTATTCAAATATTTACTACTGTGTTTTATTGAGGTTTGAGTAAATGATGGGATGGTGTCAGTGTGGTTTTACTAGGCTCATTTAATCAAATACAAATATTCTAGACATATCAGTAGACTTTTGAGGGCCTGTGATAAAAAGAAAGCTTGATGTAACAGTATATCAAGAGAGGCCAGTCCATGCAAGAGAAACACTGGAGCTCATTGTAACTAATGTGCTAACATCTGAAGATTAACTTAATTTGATAATGCCATTATAAGTAACTTAGTAAGTTTGCTGAAGGTGATACATAATTGTAACTGGTAAATATACAGGAGTGGTCAGGTTTGTAAATTATCAATATTTATTTAAGAAACACACCACAGTTGTTATCTTGGCATGTGGGAAGAAAGTGACAATACCTAAGGTAAAATATGTATCAAGTACATCCAACTAAGAGTGAGAACTTCCGAGAACAGGTACAATACCAGGATATAGTTACTGAACTTCTTGGAAGGGCATTATTTTTCTTCTAATTTGACTTTTGCCATCTAAGCAAGAAGATATTGTTATAGTGTCTAATCATTTCCCAGATGTTGCAGTTCCTACAACACTAAAAATCCCTCTTTCATGTGACTCAACCATTTGCTGCCTTCAAATTTACCAAAAGAAAATTAAAACACTGACCCATACAAGACTTAGACACAAATGTTCAAAAAGGTTAGTTTTTATGTCCAAACACTGAGAGTATCTCACAAGATAATCAATAGATGAAGAGATGAATTATATCTATCTAATAAAATATTCCTGTTTCAGGGGAAACAAACAATTTACAAATACTGCACTAACACATATGAGCTGTCAAGTATTTGTGCTGACTAGAAAAACTGAAAAATACAGCATGGTATGGAACCCTAATTATAATTATTAAAATAATAATAATTATATTATGATTTTGAAAAATGCAGATTAGATTGTAACAAAGGCTGATCAGTGCTGCATTGGATCAGCATGGGGGCCAGTGAGAGGATCAACTTACAAAGAGCTAGGAAGAACATTTTGCAGGTGATGCTAATTGCTAGGAGATCATGGAGAGGATCTATGTACATATATGTCAAATATATTTACATATTTAATAACATGCTTCAGTGAAATTGGCAGCCCTGTGAATGATTTAATGGCTTTCTTAACAGAAGTTACTCAAACAGTGCAGAAATCCCAGACAAAAAGAAAAATATACTTTCCATTTCAGTATATTTTTTTCCCTAATCATGCTCATGGAATAAAGTGCAGTCTTCTTAGGAAACCATTATGTAGGTTGTAGGTTAAAATTCAAAGACAAAACAAAAACACTAACCCTAGATTCACAGTTTCATACTTAATACTGTTAAAAGTTTAAAAATTAATAACATTTGAAGTTCTCCCCAGTTTCACATTATACCCAGCCAAAAGTGTGCCTAATCCTTGGGCAGAGCTTTCAGCAGGTGTAGCCTGGTTGTCTATTTTAAGAATGAACATGAGTCACTGAGCTCCTCAAAAGTTAAATTAATCAACACTAAGTCTAGAGCCTCTGTTTGATTTTCAAAAGGGCTGAAAAATAAAACACCCAGGAGAATCACATTTCACATTTAAAAGTCATAATTTAACTCCTATAACAGAGTAGTTCTTGTTGCCAGATACATGTGTGAGAGCCTCTACAAAAAAGTGGCAATATAGCTGATGATAGCTTTAGGCTCTTACCAGCAAGGTATTCCCATCAGCTGTACACTTAAACTAAACTGGAAGGCATCTGTGAGCCAGGAGTTACATTTATTGTCATGCAGTCAGCATGACAGACTGATTCTCTCCTCTCAGCTCATATAACCTTGAAAAGCACAGCATTTGCAATGGTGCAGTACTAATGACTAGGTTCCTTTATCTGGTTTTGATCTTTCCTATTTACAGTGGTCAAACTCTTGATACATATACTGCAGTTCTGACTGGTATGAACAGGCTAGACCTTGAACTTTTCTGAAGCTCTGTACCGTATCCAAGCATGTCTTGAAGTTATAAAAGCAGCAAACGCTGATTAATCAATGTCTAGCAGCCCCAATTATCATCTTTTCTGTCATTAAATCTTTGTTTTAAGATTGTTGTCTAGTTTTGGAAGCCTCTGATGAGCCCCTGATGCTCATACATGCCTATTTAATGTAAGTCAAGGTCAAGCTACAACAGTCTGTATCTGAGGCTGACTACTTCTGCCAGCACCTTGCTTGATATTAACACTTAAGAGAGCTTGCTAAGCCTCACCTGGCTACCATCTGCTGTGGCTATCTAGGACATGAGCTTTAGATGAGCCACACTCTCAAGTATTATTCCATATAGAATAATTTGCCTTTTAAGTTTGGCAAGAGCAAGGGAAGACATTCTGTACTTTAGTGGAAGGCTGTGTCCAGCACCTTTGTCATATCTCACTTCCGTCCTGAGGCCCCCATCCCTGTTTTCAAAACCCAGTAACTCCACCTCTGTAGAATAACTTCTGGTAGACAAAGCTGCTCTGAATTCAGGTCAAACTCTCATCTTCATACTTTAAGGATTAAAGCACAAAGCTGGAAATAATAGTACACACCTTTAATGCCAGCACCTGGAAGACAGAAGCAGGTAGATCTGAGTTTAAGGCCAGCCCGGTTTACATAGTGAATTCCAGGACAGCCAAGGCTATGTAGAAACCCGTTTTTTGTTGTTGTTCTTTTGTTTCTTCTTCTTTTTTTTTAAGTGCACAAAATGAAGCAATTAAAAGCCTAGTGCACTTTTGCAGTTTTACATAATTAAAACTATGGCCCAATATAAACTTGTCAAGATCAAAACTTTCTCTGTGTATGTTAAGTTTAAAGCCTGAAATCGAGTCTCTGGTCACTTAAAGCTTCTTTGTGTGTTTATGGTTATCATTAAAAGTATTTCTGTCTTGGTAAATAGGGTGGCATACCTTTTTAACCATTTTGGTTTGTAGACCAGTGCTGTATGTAGCACAGCACTTTGACATGCTAGGCAAGCATCCGTTACTAAGCAGTAATCTCACCCGGCAGAACAAATTCTCAGATATTACATTATTCACAATTATTATATTATTCATTATTGGTCTGTGTCTATCCCTCTCTTATCCCTTCTCAAGAGAATTTGATTTTATAATTTATGAGAATGGCAATCATGAGTATGGTATTCTAGTTTGCTATGTTGACATGTGCCTGAGATACTATTAGTTCCTTGGGATATGGAAGATCAAGAGTTCAGGGATTGAGACTGGCTTGGGCAAAATAGCATGAAAACCCATCTCCAGAGAAGGTGGTTCAGTCAGTAAAATAACTGCTGTGCTGGCCAAGCAGCTGGACCTGAGTTGAGGTTCCCCAGCACCATTAAAGGCCAGAATGTTCTTCCTGTAACCTCAATGCTGTGTGGAGGAAAAGCCAGGAAAACCTTAGGTTAGAGAAACCCTTATCTCAAAAAATAAGGTTTTGAATGACGTTGGCCTCCAAACATATGCCATGTACATATAAACATATATACAAGAAGGATGGGTTGGGATGGGAGACTATATGTACTCTAAGCTAACCGGTATGATCTCAAAACTTAAATAGTACAATACTGCCCCAAGGCAGAACAAGTCAGCCAGTAAGAGGATAATGACATTTTCTTTGTATGGGAGGAAACATCAGCAAGGGAGAAGAAACAATCCCACTGCCAGTAACTATTTTTATATACTGTACTACATCTTAATCATTTTTCCTCTTTGTAATTTTCCTTCTGATTTGCCTCTAGCTTTTTCAACCTTAAAGACTTTTCTTAACCACTTCACCCATATTATTTTTCTCTCTCTACAAGGCCTAGGCTGACAATGAATCCCTCTGACATTAAATTCTGTCTCAGCCTGCATACCAAGCCTCCTTACTTTCTTTACATTAAATCTCCCCCTGATGCTTTGGCTGCGCCTTTGGTAAGTGTGTCATAAGGATAAACTGCCATTACTGAGCTAATCTCTACTATTCAGACCTCAAGGTAGAGCTTTCAAATAAAGTGTGGTTCTTCTATCACACTCAAATCTGAATCTAATGTCTTGAACCTAATGTTGATTACTTTCTGCCCTAAAACATCTCTGGATTCAAACAAAATGAAACAAAACTAAAACAAAACAAAAGCCCTCAACACAGACCTCTCAACAATGTTGTAAAAAGCACTTGATCTTGTTTTTCACTCATAACTTATTTTTAAAATAGATCAGACCTCCATGTTTTAGGATGAAGACTAGAATACAGATGTGAGGAAAGGAATTCAAAGAAATCATTGAATCATTGCATGCTTCCTTAATCAGATTTTGACTTTCTGGGTTGTTCAAGTGCAATGATATATTGCAAATTTCTAAGCATTATTTTTATATGCAAAGAGTTTAGTATTTCCTCAGTATCTGTTATTGCATTAAACACAGGATGAAGGCTGTAGCATGCAGTTTTATGAGCATTATTGTTCAGTCTTTTTGCTTACAATGTCAAGGCTGTTGGAACTGAAGGCAGAAAGCTCACAAAAGTACCAACAATACTACACAGTGATGAAGTTCACTCCAAAGATAATAGAGAGCTTAATTGTTACTGAGAAAGGCTGGGCTTTCACCATCATTTAAATGATACAAAAACTGCTTCCATGTAAGAGCATGCTTCTATGAAACTCAATTCAGACGTCAAATTGCTTTATTAAGTCTATCTTATTATGGAGGTGCAAACTCTTTTAATGTACTTTTAGGTAGCCTAGAATACCCACTTTCCTGTACCATGTCCTAAAAATTAATAAATAAAAACTCCAAGGAGATTCCTTTTCTTATCATTAAAATTAATCTATCAGGCATGGTGGTGCAGGTCTAAAATCCTAGACCCCCAGGCAGAGGCAAGAGAATCACAAGTTTGAGACCAGCCTGAGATATATAAGCTGCACAGAAACCCTTCTCAAAGCTCCCAGGGACTACAATGTAGTTTATTGGTAGTGCAACTGCCAAACAAATACAAGGATGCACATTCAACCCAGTAATTAACCCCTTAAATACTATGGTTGATTACTGTACAAAAATATGTTCTCATCATTGAAATGATTCACTGTAAGCTCAGATCTCCTATTTCAAAACAGTTTATTCCATACAAATTCCACTGAAGATTTTTAAATAGCTTCATGATAAAGAGAGTCTTTATAGAAAATATATACAGAAACTTTTATAAAAAAAAAAATTCACCAATTCATTTGATGCCAACAAGTTTAGCTCACTAGTAGAAGGCTTCTGATACACAGACAAAAGGACACAACAGTCAGTTGGAGTTTAATCCTTAAAGACAAAATGTCTACTTTAACTGTTTTCTTGTATTTTCTGAAGAAGATACTCCATCTGTAAATTCAGGTTAGGCTGGCCCTTTTTAGTCTTTTTGCTCAGTATTTTGAAAGCTTCCATTTTCTTCTTTTTGTAGCGCCTTTGAGCTTCTTCTCTCTCTTGCTTTCGCATTTCAAATTCCTGCAGTCATAAACACACATGATGTTCATTAGTCACAAACAGGAAATACAGGCCAGAAGCTGCTCTGAAATTGCTATCACTCTGCAAACCTTAATATTTGTCTTTTATATTGATTAACATGTGAAGCCCTGAAGTAATAAGTCCTCTTTGCTTTCATAATGATACGAGACACCAGAGAATAATATAGTCATGGAAGCATTTTATGCATTTGTACGTACATAAAAAGTCACATATTTATTTAGCAATTTCACTGTTTAAATCCACTAAAGAAGTAGAGGGATCTTCATAGAAGTTAACTAGTCTAATATCCCAGTAACCTGAAAAGTTCATTTTTAGAAAACTGTATCTTGTACTTTTTTAAAGTATCATTTAACTAATTTATAGATTTAACTTAAAAAATGCTGACAACCTACTTACTATGAGTGCAAAACATTCTGCAAGGCATGAGTTTTGCCATTTAAGAACTATGATGCTCATCTCACTTGCTATGATAAAGACTCGAATCTAAGCATAGAGGACTATAATTTAAAATGATAAGTAGTTCTGAAGATCCACTATTCAACAATCACACCAACATTCTTACTAACTTTAACAGGACAGCTGAAAAGAAATTGTACTGTAGTAAGTGTGTTCTTCATCTTGGGCCCAGGGGGCCTCAAGATTATATGCCAGACAAACATTAGACTTATACTTTCTTATAACTACAAGTAATTATAATAAGCGAAGAATTTTAGTTTTAATTTGTGAAACTGCAATACATTCCACTCTTGTAAAATATTTACATAGTTTACTTTGTTGGTCTTACATACAAGGACTCATGATTTACTGGGATCACTATGTGGCAGAGCTTGGTTTTATAAACAGATTCTCCAGCAGTTATCACGTTTCATCACATTACTTAAAATGATTTAACTATGTGGTGCAGTATTTACTTTAATAAGTGCTCAAAGATCAGAAGCTGGGTATGGTAGTGCATGTCTTTAACCCCAGCATGGAGGAGACAAAAGCAGGTGGATCTGAGCTCCAGGCCAGCCAGAGCCATATAATGAGACTCTTGCCTCAAGAAACATCTTAAAATTATTCATGAGTTTTGATACACAGCCTGGTTGCCTGGTTTATCCCTATGGTATATTAGTCTCATTTATCATCCTTACCCTCAATTAGGGATCTATATTTAAGTAAAATTTGATCTCAGGGGTAAAATGCCACTGGCTTTTGTATTAACATTAGAGATCATCTCTGCCTGTCATCAGTTGAAGAATAATCGTAAGCACTTTAGATATTAAACTCCAAATTTCCTTAACTACTCATATTCTAATGAGTATAAACACAATTTTACCAGTACTGTCTTTCGGATGTTATGATGAAACCCTGAGAGATTAATTAAGCTTTAGTACAAAACAAACCAACAAAAATGTAAGTTCCAATCCTTATAACTGATCATTACTACTGTGCATAGTTGTGGTTTTTAAGGTCACAGATTAAGTAAAGGGCAAAAGTAAATTCTTGGGGAGATAAACAGAGAAAACAGCTTCGTTTCTATTCTATTCCAATACATCCCCTTTGACTTTTACTGCAGTGTAAAATTATAAAATCATCAATATTTCCTAGGTCTCAAGTCCTGAAACTTACAGCACAGAGGATTATTTCAAGGAATTTGTTAAAGATCCTAGTTCTTACGTCATAGTCTGAGAAACATTATCACAGATATTCCTACTATTAACCAATCAGTGATGTTTTGTTGTTGTTGTTTTGGTCTTTTTTGGAATCTTATCACCAGCCTACTAATACTGTTTGAGCAAATCAAGAACTGAATATTGTATAAGTCTACTGAGTAATGCATAAAATAAGCATTGAAGCAGACAACACTATTTGCTAATACTAAGAAGCTTGCATACAAGTGAAAGATGAAGAGAAATAAACCTAAAATTAAAAAGTAGAACTTACAAATTTCTTAGCAGCACGCTTTGCTTGTACTTGTTGATACTCTTCTTGTGCCTTTTGGTTTGAAGTTTTCTTTTTCTTTTTCTTTGGACTAGTCACAGAACTTGCAAGATAAAGACAGGTAAGTTAAATCATTCAAAAATGATTTTGCCAGAATTATGTAACTGTATCAAATATACTGTTTATATACAAAAATACACTAATACAAACTGAAACATGAAGAGAAAAAGCAACAAAAAGAAAATACCCAAATAAGACATTAAAACTATAGTTATAGTTCTGATTAGATTAACCAGAGAAAGCACAGTAAGGACAGATACTAAAATATTACAAATAGATGGAAATGAAGTAAAGTACATAACAAAAGTTGTGGTATAAATAAACTTTAATCTCACTTCTTTCATCATCTTGTCTCTGTTTCATCCTCTTTACCACTAATTAATCACCAATCCTCAAATATGGTCTTTATATCTTCTATCTTGAAGCACTCTGAGCAATTCAAAGGTAAGAGCTTACTTACTATCTGACTTAATAATACACTCCCTTTTCTTTGTCTTACCTTCTCATGTCATAACTGTACTGTATTTCAGCAGTTCCCTAGTTAAAAATAAATGCCTGTCTTCCAATACCAAAGTCTACATACTGGTCAGCCAATCTTGTTTCTTAACTTTTCATTATCAAATTTCTACAAAAAGAATAAAGTACAGCCATCATTTCCCATTCACTCCTTCATTCTCTGACATGATTCCTGCTCTACCATTCCAAACTGTCCTTCCAAGACACTACTGATTTCCTAGCCCAAAATATCTAATAAGATTTTTGCTTTCTTCTACTATCTACTTCTGAAAATTTCAGTTAGTGTTACAGTGTCATTCTTCACTTCTACTTCTTTTTGTGCATGTGAGTGCTCCTGTAAATTTGGGCATTTGTGCATATGTGTGAAGACTAGTGGATTGCTCACCACTTTATTTGAGACAAGGTCTTTCAACAAACCAGGGGCCTGACCAATGAACTCCAAGGATCTACCTGTCTCATTTACTATTTCATGACAAAAGAGTCTCCTGAAAATAAAACATGACAACGCTCCATATCTGCCTTTATGCCCAACTATATACTTTGTTCTTATTTGCAACACAATGCTCAATTTTATTATAAAAAATTGAATTATATTTACATATTTTTCATCAAATGTATCCGCCAATTCTTCCTCTCCAACTCCTTCCCCATCCTTTAGTCCTCTATACCACTTTTCCCTACTAACTTCATGTGCTTCTTCTGTATTTTTACTTAACTCACTGAGTCCACTTACTGCTGTTAGTATGTGTACCTGCGTAGGTGTGGGGCCATCTACTGGAGTATGAGTAGGCTCTCAGGCCAGTATCTCTGAAGAAGACTAACTTCCCCCACTCTCCCAGCCATCAATTGCCAACACCTCTTAAGTTAAGTATGGGACTTTGTGACTCCCTCTCCAGTCCATGCTAGGATTTTGTCTGGCTTGATCTTGCATATGTCTTATGCATGCAATCACTGCCCCAGCTTTAAAAGACGAAATTTTACTGGGAAAAAAAAAAGTTAAGATACAAAGTGATGCCTTGCTGTTTACATGTTAGCGTAATTTTGCTTGAATTGTGTGTAGACAAGTTTTATAAATTGGCTCCTATAAAACCAAAGACAGGATCTTGTGAAGTAGTATAAGATGGCTTGAAACAGACCATCTAGTCCAGCTTAGCCTCAAACTGTGAAATCTTCCTGTACTAAGCCTCCTCAGTACAGGGACTAACAGGGATGAGCTACCATTCATCCAGGAAAAAGCCTACATGTTCAGCATATTTAAATATTTCATTGTTTCACAAGATGGAATCTGACTATGTAGCATAAAGCTAGCTGTAAATTAACAGCAGTCTTCCAGCTTCAGCCTTCTGAGAGACTACAGGCATATAGAACTATGCCTCACTTGTTTTTTGTTAATTACAACTTATTTCCTGTACTATTTGCAGAAAATGCAAATTAAAATGCATTTAACAGTTAGCATTTATAAATTAACCAAACATCAAACACGTTTTTAAAATGCCTGATATAATTTAACATGACAAAATGTCATGAAATGTAATAATACTTGAGGAACATCATTTACTTGAGAAGATGAACCAGTTGGAGGCTGTACAACATGGTGCACAAAGTGGCTCTCAAATACTTTTATACTATCCTTCCCATCACAGAGGACACTGGTAACCAACATGTAAGGTCTGGCTCTATAACCCAAAAAGCCAATGACTACACACTTGCATTATTTTTCTAGTATGTGGTTATGTTGCCCCTGCTGACCTGCAACTTGTAGTTGTCAGGGCTCTGCTTCTCAAATGTTGAGCTTACAAATATAGATCAAGCACAGCCTAAAAAATTTAAGAATCACACACAGATACACACGCAGACATACATATTAATAAGGGCTTAATTATGGTGGTCCAATTAAGTTACTTGCTCTTGCCAGGATGCAATTCAAAACTCAGATCTCCTAATTCTCCTTTCATATTTTTATCATCTATACTTAACTAGCCTATTCCAGTCACTCAACACTTGTTGGGGATTAATCTGTGCCCCAGGATCTGGTTACAGTCCTAACATGGGCATTGCCATTTCTACGAAGAATTTCCTGTGTCAATGTGGTATAAACATTGCTCCCCAGTTTTCTCTGATTGGTTAGTAAAGAAGCTGAGAGTTAATGACTTGGCAGAGAAGATAAAAAGGCTAGACTTCTGATCCAGTGTGGGAGTCTTGTATAGGAACCATGAGACAGAGAGAGAAGGCAGAAGAGAGAAAAAGAAGGAAGAAGAGGGAGAGAAAAGATGTAGCCATGAAGAGCTGGCCACGAGGACGGACCTGTTGAAGCAGATCCAGCCCAGGCAGGACCAATGTGGCAAGTAATTCCGAGCATGTGGCTGGGAAGTAGACAGACTAGCATGGAGGGTTAGATTAGATGAGTATCTGCCCTGTTCTAGTACCCAGTTCTTAAAGCTTGTTGAATAAACCTAAGAGGTCTTGTCTCACTTATTTGGGAGCTAAAGTGAGTAACTAGAAAAGGGCCTCCAAACTATACTATATTTTTACAAACACTAAGAAGGAAAATTCCATGAAAATATTATTACATAACTTAAAAAAATGTATTAAAAAAAATCTAATTCTTACACAGGTTGCTCTATATCTTTTATAAAATATTATTTACATTTAAAGAGAAGAGTTTCAAAAGAAGAAAGTGCATACTTTACTGTACTCAGCTGTTCTGGCTGAGGCTGGTAAACACTAGACTGTTCTTCTGACAGAGTATGTTCAGTGTTGTCCCCTTCTTCAGACAAAGTCTGGTCAGCTTGTTCTTCTGACAAAGGCTGGCCAACCCTTCTTTGCTGTTTCCTGAGTCTCTCTTCTTCAGCTAGATAGAGGTGTTTCAGATGGTCTGGGTAGTGATCTGTGAACTGGGATTCCTGGGATACTGGTGCCTTCTTTACCTTCCACAGCAGTTTCTTGTAACTTTGCTGGATCTTCAATTTTCTCCGAAATGCAAAACCTTGTCCTAACGTTGAAGGATTTCAGTCACAATTACTTTAACAGAAAATGAAAAATTAAGCTACTTGAAATAAAGGGTTTTTTTTTTTTTTTTTTTCCTTTTACATTATAGTCAAATGATAGAATTACTTGGCTTTGCTTTAAAGATTCGGTCATGCAACACATTTAATGATGCACTGAGTAGCAAGTTGGCCCTTTACATGAATATAAGGCTAACATTTGTCAGACACCACATAAAAACTTCAAAGTACAACTAAACAGTAAACTAAACTTGACTTTTCAGCTTGAATTTATAATCGTATTCACAAATTAAAATTTCTCTACGTCATATGAAACATCACCCAGGTCTTCAGTAAATACATAAAAATAGGTGGGCAAATCTATTACTTTTCTGTTGGAGAAATTTACTAATCATTTATTTTTCCAAAATAAAACACCAAACAACAAAATGGGGATCCTGTACAATTTTTTGAACACCTATTTAACAGTTTAACAGTTATTATTAGCTCGAACAAAATACTTGCGATGACAGGTCTTACTAAGACAATACAACAAACCTAAGGAAGATAAAATTATGAATCGGGAGGGCTATTTCGGTGGGGTTTTTGTTGTTTGTTTTGTTTTTTAATCAGGGCTTTGCGCCAGTGTGTTTTTAACTCCATCTTTTCTCTTTGTTTTCCTGTAATACAAACACAAATACGTCTCTGACTCATAAGACATAC
The DNA here is from genome assembly GCF_907164565.1 of Psammomys obesus. Classification (NCBI taxonomy): domain Eukaryota; kingdom Metazoa; phylum Chordata; class Mammalia; order Rodentia; family Muridae; genus Psammomys; species Psammomys obesus. Next base: position 23,351,797 of record NW_026596091.1, on the reverse strand, counting down.
GGACCCCTAGACACTCCCTGCTTCCTGTTAGAGAAAAGAGCTACGTTAACCGACTTTAAGTTCACAGCACCGTCCCGTTTTCCCATGCAAAGGACGGAGAAGCCCACAGGTTCGGCGGGCTTAGGAATGCTTTCCCCGAACGCCAGCCGGATCGAGTCTACGAGCGTTTTTCCAAGCTGGGACCCATCCTGCCCCCTCGGACGCCGCGGGCCTCAGGACTCCTCCACGCCTGTCTCCTTACATACCCTCGCGCACGCTCCCCAGGAAGGCCTGATGGTGGTTAGGGCGCCAGGTCCTGCGTTTCCCATTCTGCTTCCCCAATCCGACCTGAGGCGTCCCTTCCCCAGGCGCCGCCAATCCTCCGGCGCTCCACCTCGATGTCGGCCTCCCCGGCGCCATCTTGCGCCGGCTGGGATGGCAGAACCACAGTGGACGCCGACGTAATACGTCACCAGCCTGGAGCAATCCACCGCCCAGTGAGCGCATGCTCGGAGTTCGACTGCTTCGGCCCGTGCAGCTTCCCGGAAGAGAGAGGCGTCGCGCGGCCATGTTGGCGCCACCTGCAGCCCCGGAGGGCGAGCGTCATGGCGGCGGCCGGCCCTCTCCCCGGGACCCCGGACCTGCCCACGCTGCACGCTAAGTTACGGGGCTTGCTGCGCTTCCTGCGGGGCGCCCTGCCCATTTCCAGCGCGCACACGGTGGACTTCTACACCGAATCGCTCTGGCAGGAGCTGGTCGACTTGCCCCCGGCGAGCGTGCTGGCGGCGCTGAGGAAGTCGGCGGCCGAGGCCGGGCCGCGTGAGGCGCTTCCCCCGAGAGAAGCCGAGTCGGGATCAGGTGAATGGCGTCCGCGCGGGGCGGCTGTCGGTGCGCCCCCTGGTGGAACTCGGAGGAGGTGGCAGGGACTTGACGTGGGCCGTGCGTGGGAGATAGTGGAGAGAGGGATCCCGGTCGCCCAGTGGGCGGGGTCCCCTTTGGGTGCTGGTGGAGTTCCACGATTTAAGGTCGGCAAGAAACAGGGAAGAGACGTGCATCCACTTAATGTTTCGGAGATTTAGTTTAAAAAACACAGGAAAGATTGTATGGTGACAAATACATTGTTGAGGTGAGCCTGGGAGACCAGATAGGAGCCTGTTTCTGGAAGGAAGATTGTACCTTGGATAAGGATGGTGACAGTGAAAGTCTTGAATACTCGCTAGTCCGTTTTAAAACTGTGTATTTTCAGTGACAGTTATGGGCCATGAAGTTTTCTAGTCTCTGGAGTTACATGCCCTCAAGAAACTTGGATTTACCAAGTTTGGGAATAGCAGCCATCGGATTTTGCTTCTGCATTGCTTCCAGGCTTTCCAGGGTTGTCAGAGTTAGCGGACTTCATCCCTGAAGCATTCTCTAAATGCCAAGTGCCGCGCGGATAAGAGTGTTTTTAATGATAGAACTTAATGAATCTTGTTTTCTTTCAAATCGTTTTTGGTTGTTGGAAACTTAGGCACCCCTTCAGTTTGCTCTCATAATATTCTGATTTGATAATTTGGTATGTGAACTTGTAAAAAACAGGAACCATAATTGCCTTAAAAACGGGTGGATTCCAACATGTGAGAAAATATCTGGCATGTATTAAGTGCTCCATAAGTATTTGTTGAATTAATGACTAATGTTAGCTTTCAAAAAACAAAACAAAACAAAACAAAACAAAGAAAATACAGGGAAACGACCTTGAAGGGCAGAGCAAGACTTTCATGTGTGTTTAACTTTGTCTCTACTTGATGGCATTTCATTACCTTATGTACTATTGCTACATGCGTGTGTATTCTTTTTCTTTTTTGTGCTCTACCTCTCCTGAGTCTTGTGTGTGTGTGTGTGTGTGTGTGTGTGTGTGTGTGTGTGTGTGTGTGAGAGAGAGAGAGAGAGAGAGATACTGAGTTTGGTTAGGGTTGCTTGGGTAAGTATGGATGTAAAGTAGCTTACCAGAGCCTGGGCAGCTTGCCATTGGCTAAACCACCAAGGAAAATGTGTCCTGCTCTCCCAGCAACAATCAACTGCCAATAGCTCCTTGGGGTATTTTTATTTTTACAACATAAACACAGGTGTATCTTAGTTGTTATTTTGCTTGCTAGTTGATCTCTCAAATTTTATTGAATAAAATTCATGTTCTTTGCCCCCACAGTCAAGCTGTTCCTCACCAAAAAAGTTTTGGCATCTGTTTTTATGTTTGTGTATAGTATGTGTGTGTGTGTGTGTGTGTGTACACTTCTGTGAAAGATGCATCTGCATGTGTTGTTAAGACCTCAGGTTTATGTCTAGTGTCTTTCTTGACTGTTCTCCACATTAAATAGTGAGAGAGGATCTCATGTTGAACCTGGAGCTTGTCTGCCTAGCCAGCTCCTCCAAGGATTGCCTTTCCTTACCTACCACAAGCTGGAATTATAGGGAGCATACTGGTTAGTTCTGTCAGCTTGATACAAACTAGAATTATTTGGGAAGATTGAGATGTGCTCCCATCAGACTGGTTTGTAGGTAAGTCTGTCGGGATGTTTTTCTTTATTCAGTAATTGATATGGGAAAGCCCAGCCCACTGTGGGCAGTGCTACCCTTGGGCAGGTAGTAGATTGTTGGTTGGATAAAAAGCAGGCTGATGGAGCCATGGAGAGCAAGCTAGGGAGCTGTATTCCTCTATGGTCTCTGCTTCAGTTTCTGCCTTCAGGAACCTGCTATACTAGAGTTCCTGCCTTGGTTTCCCTTCATGTTGGACTGGGACTGGGACATATAAGCCAAGTAAACCTTTCTTCCCCAAGTTGCTTTTGGTCATGGTCTTTATTACCACAGTGGAAAGTAAATGAGGGGCACTGTATTCATGTCTTTCACATGAGTTTTGGGATCCTATTTGTGTTCCTCATAATTAGTTGGCAAGCATTTGACCCACTGAACTTTCTCCCTAACCCTGTTCTTTATCTCTATTGTACTGTGTTTTTGAGGGTCTTCACGCTATTTTAGTGGGAAGTGATGCAGTCTTCCACAACTACTATTTAATAGTAGTATATACCCTTGAATTACTTTGCTTTTTATCTGTTTTTAATGTACCAAATGCATTTCTAAATTTGTATCATTGTATAATATATTTGTGAACAACACAAATATAGCTATGTAAGGAATGTTTAAATTAAAATATGGTTAATTTTTCCAGATTTAAATTTAATTTTATTTTACAAGAATTGTACTTTCATGTAAAAATGCTTTTGGAATGATTAACTGTATTTATATATTCATTGTGGTGTTAATATTGGTATGGTAAGGACCTGAATGTCAGTCCTTCTTAATATGTATTACTTCATGCAAGAGCATAGTTTGCCTGTATTTTTTTTTCATATTATATGCAACTGTATATTAAGCTAGAATTGTGTAGGAAAAAAAAATTCTAGCACATAATTGGATCATGTAATCATGTAAAAGTAACAGTATCTATTGTATTTGTTTCCTGGGTACATTGCAGTGTGATGATTAGATGCAAAGTTCGTGGAATTTAGCACAACCCATCTTTTAATTTTGAATGGTTACTAGACAGACTTAATATTTAGCTATTAATTAACAATTAACTGCACAGTCATCTATTGCAGAAGCCAAAGCCTTAAAAAGTTCCATTAAATTTTCATGGGATAAGTTGGGTGTGGTGGCACACACCTGTAATCACAGCACTCAGGGAGGCAGAGGCAGGAGGATCTCTGTGAGTTCAAGGACAACCTGGTCTACAAAGTGAGCCCAGGACAGCGAAGCCTACACAGAGAAACCCTGTCTGGGGTGGGGGAAGGGGTGGGAGTGAATAAATAAATTAATTAATTAATTAATTAATTAATTAATTAATTTCCCATGGGATAAAAATTTTCTTTTTAGAAAAACATGCTCCTTTCATCCAACACTTGGGGAACATTGTGCTTTTTATCCGAAAGGAAACTACCATCATGTGTTTGTGGTAGTGCTGGAATTAATGGTGATTGAGCCATCGCAGGGATGGGAGGGTTTCCAGATGAAATATAATTTTACATGAGGAGAGATGGTTCGCTGGACATGAATTAAAGGCACACAGTACATGAAAGAGACTATAAAGATGTTTAACTTTAATAGTGAATAAAATGCTATTGATCAACACAGGAAGTTGGAAAAGAAAAAGATGTGTCTGGAATAAGAATATTTGTAGAAATAAATGCAAAATGTTTTTATATCTTTGTGAAAATAATTATCAGGAAGGTACTATTGTCAGTATCTTCTTGAAATTCTGGTCCATTGGCTGTGTGATTAACAGTTTCTGCAACCCCTAAAACAAAGTTATGTTCTGTAACTTTAGTATATATTTGCATCTTATACCGTATTCTGTGTGCTCTAAATCACTCTTGTCTCACCCTAAGATTGTAAGCATTCAGCTGAAATGAGGTTTTATGCTTCCCTAACAGGCTCAGTGGTGCATTGAAGTCCTTGTAGTGGCCTCAGTGATTACAACCACTACGGAGGCTTAGGAGAATTCGTAGTTGATGATGCTACCATAGTAAGTGCATTGAAATATGCTGTCGTTCATGCATGCATCCATCCATCCATCATCCATTCATTCATGCTGTCCGCAGAGGAGTACTTTTGCTTTACAACTGAACAGGGAACAGTAGTAATGCTTTGTTTCTAGTAGATACCACAGGAAATCTTATACAAACATTTTACTTTCTTTTCAGAGACACTAATTATTTCATATATCCAAATTACATTTTAATTTCTGGAACCAACATCACTTTTAGAGGATAGGGAGAGGAGACATTAGGAGGAGTAAAGAAAGTGTTTACAAAATAAGCAAGTGTGTAATATCTTAACATACTACTGTCAATCTATCTCTGCCAGACAAGTTGCCACACCTGATTCTGATAGTCAGGCCCTTTAATGCCCACTATTATTTTGTTTGCTGTGCCGTGCTAATGGAACATAGGCATTAAGACCAAAGTGTAAAGTTAGACTGCATGGTTTAGTTGCCCTGATACTTAGTGTGCACACATTGGAATCACTTAGTCTTGTCAATTCTTAGACCTCCAAGTGAGGTGAGAACAACAATGAACTCGCACACATGCCAGGTAAAATATGTAATGTCATGCCTGGGATGTGATATTGAGCATTTAGTGCCTCCTAGCAATGGGGCAGTGAGTTATTGTGAAACCTGACGGAGCTCATTTTCCTTAGAGTCTTATAAGACATTCAACTGTGATAACAGGTAAGTAGGTTTGATACTTACTAGTTTTAAAACTGCATTTTTCTTTCTAATTTTCTTACAGTCTGTGTGTTTGGCTTTTGTGTTTTCCTGTCTACATTGGTATCTGGTAGAAAAATTAAAAGCAGGTTAGAGGTGTCTTGGTGTTATGTTTATTGAAAATATCCTCTCCTGCCTCTTTTCCATCTTATTCCCTGTGTTACTATTTTTTAAATCCTATTTTTATTTATTGTTATGTGTATGTCTGATATAAGCATGATTTGTTAGTGTGGATGCCTGCATGACATACCTTGGTGAGTCTGTGGAAGTCAGAGAACAACTTGCAGGAGTCCGCTCTAGCCTTCCACCACATGGGTCCTGAGGGTGGACTCTTGCTGTCGGGTGTGCAGCGGGCACCTTCATCTGCTGAGCCAGCTCACTGCTCTCCAGCTAGTGAGTCTAGTAGCCTCACTTAACATGAGACCGTGGTGGGATAACACTGTAGGCTGCACAAATAAAACAAAAGCAGCAGACAAGAAGGAAGATCAGGAACTTCTAGGAGAGAGGGAGTTATATGCCAAACAGTCCAGCCACAGAATATGCAGGCGTAGCAGGCAGCAGATTTTAAAAATGCAGTTCTCCTGTGGGGAAGAATATTTGCAACCAACTAAGAAGGAACTGAAGCTCAGCAGCACTGCAGCATCTCTGCTACCAGCTGCCAGTCACAAACTGATTATACAGACACCCAGTCACCAAGACATGGGGCATGGTGAGGACCTAGACTTTGGCATTGCCCTATAACCTTCTCATATGCTGGGTCAGGGAAGAAAGTAAAGATCAGTGTTTCTTCTCGTTTTCTATGAATCTCTAAAAGCAGCAAATTGTGGCTATTACAGACTGAATCACTAAAAAAGAAAAAAGCCTCAGCTCTACTTCTGTGATTAAAAAATAATAAGAATTGTGGAACTCTGGACCGAATAAGCTGATTTTAACTCTAAAAACATAAACTACAAAATTGAATCAGAATATATAATCATTTAAAAATTCACTCTTGTTGAAAACATGGTACCATTTTAACTTAGGCATTCAATACCCCAAATTTCTGTATGCTTGTAATTAAAAGCAAATTAATACCATTTAGTTCAGGTCAGATTGGAATTTTTTTCAAGAATTTTCAGTAGGATAGCTAGGGTGATTCAAGCATTCACTTCTCCATTAGTAACATCATGTTTCTTTCTGTTGGCAACATGCCCTCTAACTGACAATGGCTCCTCTGCTCACTGAGTTTTAATGCTCTTATTCTGTCACACTCTAAGAAACTGCTCCCCTGGAACCTGGCGATTTTGAGACTGCTCTTGAACCTAAAGTCTCACTTAATTTTAACTGAGTTTCCCCCCTTCATGATGCCTAAATATTTTTATGTAGATTTTATTACTTTTGGCTGCATTAGTAAATTCAGCTTGTAAAATGTCCCCAAATCTATATTAAATAAATTCACCATGGTAACCTTGTGCTTTTATTTTCTATTGAATTGATTAAAAAGTTGAAGTCACACATCTCTTTTCTATATAATAGTAAATTTAGGACACATTATACCACCAGCTTCAGAGATATTAGTTTAAAAAAAAAGCATATATGCAGAAGCATATAGTTTTATTTAGAATTTGAGGTATTGGTTACATTCTTTGTAGAGATAGCAACAGTTTCCTTTAAGTGGATTTTTAGTAGACAAGATGTCATAGCATATACATTATAACATTTATTTGGATTTGTTCCCTAGATTGTATGCTTCCTAAAAATTAATGCGTAGCAAACCTGTATAACAACTGGATTTATTGGTCTTGTGAGCTTGCGTTTATTTTGTTTACGCTTGGATGTACTTTTTAAAAATATGCCTTTTTTATGAATGGGCTTACTTAGACTGCTTTATTCATTAAGGTTTTATGAATTGCTATGAACAAATTGGAATAAAAAAAAAAAAACTCAGAAACCAACTTGACGTACCTTAGCAATGGCATAGAAGAATAAGACTACAATACTGCTCAACAGGAAGAAGGAAAAATAGCATTGCAAAGACTGGCACTTGAAAATGCACAATTTTAGGTCAGAGAAGACAGTTCATAAATTAAATGTTTCTTTTTTTAGTTAAAACTTTTGCTATTGCTCCTGAAAAATGCAAAGACCAGATTTTAATTTGATTTTAAAAGACACGATTGGAGGAAATGCATTTTTCTTGTATTGGCTGACAGTTTAAGTAACAAATGAAAAGAAGCTGTTAGAAATAGTGCCAAGATTGAAAGTTAAAATACCATAAGTTGCTGTAAAGTCCTAATTGTTCATTTGCTGTTTTAAAATATCAGACAGTTTAGATATTAACTATTGCTAATCTTTCCTCTCTATCGGATTTCTTTTTAGGTTTTATTGATCTCCCCAAAATATTTTGTGAAAATTCTCAGAAGCTGTTGAGTGTGGAAGCCTTTGCTCTGGCTGCAAAACACTATTCTGTGCAAAACTTGGGACTGTGTACTCCTTTTGAGGAACTGCTTACAGCCCTACGAGTAAATAAAAAACAGAGAATTGGTATGTGTGCTTATATGTGTTCTTATGCTTTTTAGGTACTTAAAAGCAGTATATGGCTCCTGTCTGTCTATCCACTATAGTCTTATCCCATATTAAGAACAGGTGTAGAGCTCTATGCTTTTCCTTTCCTTATCCCTGAGTGTCTTTACCACAGGGAGCTTCAGACTGTCACACCCATATTGTGTTGCGCTACTGCAGATGTCAGAATCTTTGCATTCTATTTTAATGCTGTAATGGTCTCTCTGTGGCGGCTCTTCGGGAAGAATATGAGCAATGTGGAGGGTGGTTGCTGGGGAAATGGGAAATGTAAGTGTCAGGAAGAGGGGATGGCCCAAATTAAAAATCTAATGGAGAATAGATTGAAACTCATAGTCACAGTTATGCAAAATGTCAGCAGACACGCAGTTAAATAGTAGTGATCAGGACGCTGTGGTTTTAAAAATTAATCATGTTCTATGCTGAGGAACTAGCTGTAGTAAAGACAGTGGGTTAAATAATATCAATGAAGAAATAATGAATATATGACCTTTCTTATTCTTTTTTGTCTCTTATTTCATTTGACCATCATTATCTCACCAACTTTTAAATATTTTTTAGAAAGCTATAAACTTAGAGAAACATTGCTTGACTCCTAGATACTTTTGACCTATATTTGCCATGTTAAAATCCTCCCTATTTGCTGTAAGCAGATTGTATTTAAATTTATTATTGCAGAAATTACTTACAGCTTCTTTTTACTTAAAATTTTATCCTTTTGGATTTGTTTTATTTTATGTGTATGAGTGTTTTGCTTACATACATGTCTGTGTGTATGAGTATGTGCCATGTGGGTGTCAGGGAATAGACCTGGTGTCCTCTACATTACCAACATTTACTTGCTGAGTTATCTGTACAGCCTTCTTTTTTCATAGTGTAGGGATCAGTCCAGGCTCCTGCATGACATTTAGATGTAATGTTTAAATCTCTTCCCTCTAAACTTTTTCCTTGATCTTTTTTCTTCTTGTTTATCCTGACACTGATAATTTGACACGTGTAGGAAGGTTTGGTTTTCCCTTCATGATTAAGTCCAGTTTCACAAACAGGCGTTTAATTGAAAGATTGCTTATTCGTGCACCTGAGTGAGAGGCATATGTAATTTTGTCTTATTACCGGTGATTAGTGTTTGCTGGCAGAAGCAGATCCACAGAAGCCCTTTACTGTAAAGGGAACATACCATTATTGTTGTTTTTCCTTTATCTCTTACTATTTTAATCAACTTTTTTTTTTTTTTTTTTTTGCGTGCTCACAAATTTCGCACGATGGCACAAAATTACAAAAGACTTTGGGAAATCATGGCTGGGTTAAGGGCATTCTGGCTGTAATTGAATTCTTCAGCAACACTAAGTACTTTGTCCCAAAGGTTTCTAACTGGCCATAACTGAGTGAACCTCTCATTAACGATGGTCTGCCTGGCCTTCCCTCTGCCTTCTAATATTTAAGTAGTACGTATTGTGTCTCAAAGTAAGCAAGAATAGCATATATGATCACCAAGATGTAGATGGATGTTGGCTTATAACAGTAATAGTTGACATCACAGTGTAGAGATACAAGCTAGTGGCAATTGTACATGGATTCCATATATTCTTCATCCTGGAGTATGTCAGTTTATTTTCTAGACTGGTATCTGTCAGTGGAATGCCATTGTATAACAACCATTTATACCTGGAATCACATTATTAATTTTTTTTATATTAATATAAAGAAGAGGTTAGCCGACTAACAACATGTCACATGTGGGCACTGTCAAGCCATTGTAGATTTTATTTCTAACCCAGCCCTAAACTTCAGCTTGCCACTACCCAAGTCCCACATGTCCAGTGATGTTGACTACCTTGTTCTGTGTCTGAAGTACTGTGGTGTAGAATGTTTCATAATATCTGTTGCTATACACTGTAGAGTAGCAAATAGCCACATGCTGCTGGGGAAGACCTCAGTGTGGCTAGTATAGCTTAGAATTTTAATTTGCATTTGACTTTGGTAATTTTAAGTGTGAGTGTAAATAATCACTTTGTTAATAGACACCGTGTTGGATAGTACAGTTAGTAAAATTTGCCTGTTCTTATATTGGACAATGTTTTTTATTGGTGTGTAGAGTTGGTCTTATTTTGTATGTGTGTATTAGAAATGTCTATTTCCAGTTTGTTGCTTGCATATCTTTTTGCTCAGTTAAAGCTGCTTTTTGATGAAATGGGGCTTTTTGTGCTTTTTCCACTTACAGTTATATAACTATTTGTTATATATAACAAATTTGTTATATATAACAAATAACTATTTGTTATATCAAGAAATGATTTTAATAATCTGTATCTTTTATTTTTTAGTTCAGTCTGAATTATAACTTATAATAAAATTATACCAATAACAGTAGAATTTATTCTGTTTTAATGTTTAATTTAAAAAGCTGTGAATATCATTGACAACTCATTAAAATTCTCTTTAATAGCTGTGTTTTAATTTTCATTATTTTCGTTCAGGTGAAAATGTGAAGGCAGCTCAGTTTATGAATACAAAAAAATCTCATGAGGTTCAGGCAATGTCAGAGCTGATCTCTAGTATTGCTGATTACTGTGGCCTAAAGCAGGTAAGAGTATTTCTTATAAGTACTACCCACTTTTGGTATCACTCAGATTTCGTTTTCTACTTTACCTTTGACTGGACTGTTGTTCCCTACCCCATCTTCCTCTTCTGAACTTTCCTTTCAGTGTTTATGTCAGTTGCCAAATAGATCACATAACATACTTAAATCTTCATTGGAAGATCTGCACTGAGCTACACCAAACTAGAATAAGGTAAAGGTTATTTACTGTATTATTGTCTTTCATAACTGTATGCATTTATATTTATTCTGTATTAATATAAAATACTATGCAAAGCAGTATTGTGTTTTGAATCTGAGATGCCACCCATAGGGCCCATGTATCTTGGTCCTGAGTTGGCGGTGCTTTTTGTGAAGGTTATGGAATCTTTAGGAGGTAGAGCCTTGCTGGAGGAAATATGTCACTGGGGATGGGTTTGAAGTTTGTAGCCTGGCCTCACTTCCTTTTCTTTTTCTAACTCTGCTTTCTGTGGGTGAATGAAATGTGAGCAGTCTGCTTCTTGGTTACCAGGAGACATGCCATACCTTCCTGTCTTGGTGGAGTTTCTAACCTCTGGAAGTATAAGCCACAATACAGTCATCATTCCCAAAGTTGCTTTTTGTCATAATATTTTATCACAACAACAGAAAAGTATCTAATATAGGAATTATCAGGAATGTAATCAGGGGTCATTCCTGTGGTAATCCTGACCCTGTAGCTTTTATGCCTTTGGACTGTTTAATGGAAGACTTTGAAACTTTGGGATGGAAAAGTCAGTGAGTACTGTAACAGAGCTTAATAAAGGATAGGAGCTCCACAAGGACCAAATATATCTGGGCACAGCGTCTTTTCTGAGACTGACATTCAACCAAGGACCATGTATGGATATAACCTAGAACCTCTGCTCAGATGTAGCCTGTGGTAGCTCAGTAACCAATTGGTTTCCCATAGTGAGGGGAACAAGGACTATTTCTCACAGGAACTCAATGACTGGCTCTTTGGCCTCCCCACCCCCTAAGGGTGGAACAGTCCTGTTAGGCCACAGAGGAGGGCTTTGCAGCCAGTCCTGAAGATACCTGATAAAACAGGATCAGATGAATGGGGAGGAGGTCCCCCCTATCAGTGGACTTGGAAAGGGGCACGGTGGAGAGGAGGGAGGGAGGGAGGGAGGGACTGGGAGGGAATGAGGGATCGGGACATGGCTGGGATACAGAGTTAATAAAATGTAACTGATAAGAAAAAAATAAAATGAAAAAAATAAAAAATAAACTGTTCTAGTGGGAGCTCAGGAAGCAGTAATGCTGAGAGAAGGGCAGAGAGTAGACTTGTCATGAATTTTTTTTTTTTTTTTTTTTAATAGAATCAAGAATTCTACCATGCATTAGGCTAGGGGTCATCCATGTGATATTTTTTTTGCCAAGAATCTGGCTGCATTCTTCCTGGGCATTAGAATTTGTATAGGACTGAATTTAAAAGTAATAAACTAATTTTTCTTGATACAAAAAAATTCAAGACAGCATAACTGAGTTTTTGGCAGTGTTAATTATTGATTACTCTTATGCCAGCCTACAATGAAAGAGAGGATGCAATTGTTAAAGAAAACGGAGCCATTATGGAGAGGCTTCCTCCTCCAAACAAGAGTAATTGGAAAGGTACTGTATTAGTCAGGTTTCTCTAGAGTAACAGAACTTATAGAATGAAGCTCTCTCTACATATGTGTGTGCATATGTGTGCTTGTGTCTGTAAAGAGAAAGGTAGAGAGAGTGGGGGGATTTATTAGGATGACTTATAGACTCTTGTCTAGCTAATGCTTGTGAATGGAAGGTCCAAGAATCCAGTAGTATTTTTAGTACCCAAGGGTGGATTACTCAGCTGGTCTTCAGTGTATGCTGGAATCCCTAAGAAGTAGGCTCTAATGCCGGTAAAGGAAGGAACTTAATAGTGAGGTGAGAACAAGCAGGTAAAAAGCAAAAGCTTCATTCTTCCATGTTCTTATATAGGTTTCAAGCAGAAGACTTGTTTCAGATTAGAGGTGAGTCTTCCACCTCAAAGATCTGGATTAAAGATCTGTCTTATTACCTCAAAGATCTGGATTAGAAGTGTATCTTTTCATTTCAGATTAAGCAAAAATCTCCCACATTGGTGGCTCCCCATTTTGGGGTTTTAATTCCAGGTGTGACTTAATTGACACTTAAGTCAAGTTGACTCTAGGCATCACATGTGCCTAGAGTGCAAAACTCTATACAATTTAGGCCCAAACTTGTAAAAGGAAAGAGTTAAAGTGGTTTCCTATTCCTGGAAGGCAAACACCTACAAACGCCACCATCTTCAGTATATAGAAGCTGTTGAAACTGTGGTCCAAATGGGGCAGGCTCCATTCTGAGCTGACATTTGAACTTGGTAGTGTTGTCCATACGGTACTGGTTTTGGAGACATAAGAGATGCAAGATTTCGGTGGTCATGTTTTCTTCCTCCATGGTTCAGAGAGCCATTGAGACCTAGCAACATGTGGCTGAGTCAAAGTCCCTGTGAGAAAATTCAGAGAGGCCATTGTGAAGGTGAGCCTGGGTTACTGGACAACCTGAGATGGAATGTGAGACTCATGGGCAGTCTGCCAAGGAAGGGCTGCATACAGGAATCAGTCTAACAGAGGGATGTATGTTGCAGGCAGCAAAGTGGAAAGGGCAGAGCTACTGCCACCCAGATACTGGGGATGGAGCTGTAAACTTGTATATTTTCCTCGTTGTGGTTCAGTCTTGCTGTGGTCCAATCTTTGGTCACCATGTCTCCATCCTTCCTCCTGAGTTATACTGTATACTCTTTACTACTGTATTGAAGTGTTGTGTGCTGAAATATGTAAGTTGAATCACCCCTGTTCCTCCTCCCAACTTTATGTCCTATTTTTCTTTATAACCCAATTCCAGTTAGTGCTGTCCATATGCTCATGGATATAGAGCTGTGCACTGGAGTATGGTTGGCCTGCTTGGGTCACACCCTTAAAGACAAATGATTCTCCCCTGTCTACCCTCAACTGTCAGTAGCCCTTTAGGTAGGGGTAGAGGCTCGTTAGTCCCTTCCCTACTCCATTCAGCTATGGATTTTAAATGTGTAGAGGCTACCAAGATGATGCAGCAGAGAAAGCTACTTTCCTTCTCGCCTGACAACCTGAGTTCAATCCCTGGATGAAAGGAGATACAAGGAATCTCTCTCTCTCTCTCTCTCTCTCACACACACACACACACACATGCACACACAAATAATAAACAAATTTGAAAATATATCTTTTGTTCTAAGTTTAAATTGTATATTTTGAATAGTAAAAGTTTTTTAATGAAATGTATTTTAACTTTATTTTGTTGTTCATGCTTTTGTGTGTGTACAAAATCCTTGGGCATATTCCAAGATCACAAAGGTTTGTTTCTTATTTTCTTCCAAAATATATTATTTTTACTATTACATTTACAACTGTAATCCACTTTTAATATTTGTTTCCGGTGTGATAGGCAGAGTTTATTCCCCCCCCCCCCATTTAGTCACCTAGGTATCACAGTATCACTTATTGAAATGATTATTTTATCCTGGGCAGTCTGTGTAAAACCTGTTGATGATTTAAATATAGGTGTGTTTTTAGAGTACTTCCCCTGTGATTTGTCTTTCGGCACTATTAAACTGTTTGATCACTGTCTTATGTTAATTCTTTTTGCCCGTGTATTTGTGTGTGGTGTGCCTCCTGTGTGTGGGCATATTCATATATGGATGTGTGCTTTGGCAGCTCAAAGCAGACATCAGGTATATCTACATTGATCATGCTCCACTTTATTGAACTCTTTTGTTGAATTCATACCTTACTAAGTCAGATTGCTGGAATATCCTGTCTCTGCTTCCTGGTGCTTTGAGTACAGGTGGCTCTCATGCCTGTCCCACTTTGACTTACTTTGTGTGTGTTCTAAGAATTCAAGTTTGGGTCCTCATGCTTGCAAGACAAGCTCTGTATCCACTGAGCCTTCTTGGCAGCCCATTATGTTAACTGTTGAACTAGTAATAACTTTATTCTTTCTGGAAATTGTTTTTGTTATTCTTAGATGGTTACTCCCATACAAATTGTAATGTATGAATTTCAGTGTCTTTAGAAAGTCCCTCTGTTTTGATTAGGGTTTTGTTGATCTCCTTGTCAAGTCAAATATAAGAATTGGCATCTTAGTATTGAGAGTGTAAGTTCATGAAATGAGCTGTCTTCAGGGTTTTATGTGACATTTTATAGTTTTCAGTGTATGGGACTTCTGTCCTTAGTTAAACTTATTACTAAGTATTTTATGTTGTCTTGTTTTAAAACTTTTGCTTTCAAAATGTTCATTGCTACTCTGTTGCATATGTTCTGATGGATCATTGTTAATTTCTATTTATTTTGTGCTTTGGCACATTGCTTAATATAATACAATGGTTATTTTTGTTGACTTGTAAATAAATTCTTTGGAATTTTCTGGAGAGGCAGTCATGCCAGGTATGATAAAAACATATTTTCTTCCTCACTTTCACTATTATGTCTGTTCCCTAGTTGTTCCTTTGACTTACTATTCTATCTGGAACTGGAAAACGTTGGATAAAAATGATCAGGGATCATTTAATAGAAATCAACTTCAAATAACAAATAATATTATATAAATGATATAGTACATTTGTTTACTTAATAAAATATCTGAAATGTTTCTACTACCAACTGACTAAAGTCCTGAATTCCTTTTTTTGTTGTTGTTGTTTTCTTCAGATAATTGACGTGGGTTCTGGTAAAGGCTACCTAAGCTCCTTTTTGTCCTTAAAGTATGGTTTAAATGTTTATGGCATTGATTCCTCAAATACTAATACTCATGGAGCTAAGGAGAGAAACAGGAAGTTGAAGAAACATTGGAAGCTGCATCATTCTCAGTCAAAAGTAGATGCCAATAGACTGGCATTACAAGTGCCAAAAGAAATGAAAGTGCAAAAGGAATTAAAGTGTAAGGAAGACTTCGAGAGTGTGCTGAAGAATAGTCTTGTGCATCAAGAGCTGTCTACTGATGTCTTGCCAGATTTTTCAGGTTCTACAGTTTCAATCATCAGAAAACAGCAAGAAAATCTACATGCTCAGCCACTTGAAGAAGAGAATTTGTGTTTTGAAAATGGTTTTTCTCTCATAGAATTTTTGCCTGTTGGTGCCATTGAACCTACTTCATCACAGGTGTTCAACACAGAAGTGTCTGAAATTAGGAGAGAGAGAAGAAATGTGACATCCAAACCAAGTGACTCAAGTGTATATTCACCACTAACATCTTTTATCACTGCTGACTCAGTACTGCATGACATTATTCAAGATCTGGAGGTGATTGTACTTTTGAATTCTTTAGGTTGCAAAAATGCTGTTGACATAGAATGAAATTTGAATAGCTTGTTATTAAACTCATGTGATCGTATTTGACACATTATTTCTAAAGACCAAGAATAAAATCCTAAGCTGGCTTTGGTTGTATCCACAACTGTCAAAACTTGTAAGGCACACTATAGAATACCAAACCCTCTACTAATTTCACTTCTAAATTGAGAGCTAGCACAAATGCTAGTCAAGAAGCCAAGTTATCTTATCTACAATTTAGAGATTGTAAAAATTCTAATTCAAGGAGAGATGGCTCAGCAGTTAAGAGCAGTCGCTGTTCTTCCGGAGGACCCTAGTTCAATTCCCAGCACCCAGCTGCTAGCTCACAACTCTAGTTCCAGGAAATCCAAAGACACACATGCAGCCAAAATACCAACACATAAAATAAAATATAAATAAATAAATCATTAAGGAAAAAAATTCTAAGTGAACAAACATCTTCAGTGTTCTCATAATTTTTATTGTTTTAAATTGATGCTTATAGTAATTATAGATGTTCATGGAAAGCATCATGCTGTTTTTATACACACTGTAGATGAACAGGACAGTGACACCAGATGAAGAGGTAATTCACCTAAAATGTATTGACAAACATGGAATTTCCTAGAGCAAGACTAGCCTATGAGTATTCTTTAAGGATTTAATGTCTTCTAAGTTATCAAGTTTTATAGTTGAAAGACAGTGCATCCTAAATGCTCTATTATATGTTATAACAGTATTATACAGAAGCTTCTAGAGATTATTTAGCCTAACTCCTTGAGAAGACAAAGTGTCTTTTAAAGTTAATATTATTCTTTGTTAATTTTTAAAAAATCTTCCCAAAAGAAATGGCTAAACAAAGATATCAAAAAATTTTTAGACATTTAAATTTTTATTTTACATGATTTTTAAAAAGAGGTTCCCCAACACGCTTATGTTTTTTAAAGGTTTTATTCTTGTTTTTAAACTATGTGTATATGTTTGTGTCCCTGTGTGAGTTTGTGCTTGTGAGTGCAGCAACTACACAGGTCTGAAGAGGGCAGATGCCATGGATGTAGAACTATAGGAACATAAGGCACCCAATCTGCATGCTGAGAACTAAACTTGGGTTCTCTGCCAGAGTAGTACATGCTCTTAACCACTGAACTATCTCTCCACCCCACCTCCCCGCACCACACTCACTCTACCTACTGCCCCTGCCGCCCGGTACCAACTAAATGAAACCTTACTCTCCTCATGCACTTAAAAGCAATAATTAGATTATCCTTAACAGTTTTTTAGAGTTAAAATTTTAGTATATTATAATCACTTAAATTTTACTAATTTTGTTAGTATTATATTACTAGACCTGTGTGCAACCTGAGCATGGTGGCACATAGCTATAGATAGCATAACTGAAGCAGGAGGACCCTGAATTCAAGGACAGCCTGGACTACATAAGGAGACATTATAATTTTATAACAAACTGAAAAGTTAGATAAATTTGCAAAATCCCTTAATGATTTGTATAATTAGACTTATTGGTAGTTAAACACTTCTCTGATAGATAGCTCGTAAAGACAGTGTCATCAGTATAATTTTGTTGTTGTTTGTTTTGAAGCAGAGTTTTGCTGTATAAGCCTGGCTAGCCTATACATCATTATGTAGCCCAGACTAACCTCAAACTCATGGCAATACTCTTACCTCAGCCTCCTGAATTCTGAGACTATAGTCTTATATTGCCATCATGTTCCTCTTTATTAATACCTTTAAAATTAATTGTAATTGGTATATAAAAATTGAGCTGTTGGGTGAATAATTATTTACATAACATTTGGAGGTTATGACAGCTTGTGTGTATATGTGTATGTGTCTGTGTGTTTAATGTTGTTTAAACACTGAGAAATTTCTATGACTATATTCAAATCATAAATCTACTAATAATGTGACCCATGGAATATCTGTGCTTAAGGGTATCATCTTAGAAACTGAAAAGATAGTGTAACTTGCCTAAAAGTCTTTCGCTCCAAGAGGCAAAAGTTTATGGACACATTTTCTACATGAAAGGTCGCATTTGCTCCTTTTTATTTCAATTTTATGATTCCTGTTAAACAAAGCATTAATAAATTTAACTTAGGGATAATTGGTACATTGACAAAACTATGGTTGCATTCATTTGTACTTAATTACATATGAGAATATTTAAATTAGATTTGAATAATTGGGAAAAATTCTTAATACATATTTTACGTAAAATTCATGTTAGAAAATCAAGAGCAAAAATCTTGATTTTTATTTTTTAATTTGATCAATGAGTAAATTAAACATTTTGTCAAAATGACAACTTAGCATCCTTTCTATTTCTTGTAACCATGTTTTACAAGGTGGGCAGCCTGAAGAAGTTCAATCAGTATTTGCTTAGTAAAGTTGTATCACATGATATCTCAAATCTCAGGTTTATCAGAGCAGCTGCATTTTTGATTCAACCTTATCCTTTACAGTATCTGGCTGTTAGGAAATATTAGTTGTAAAAGAGATGAGGTAAAATACAAATGCAGAAATTAAAAAACAAAACAAAAACCACAGAAGCTGTAGCAAACTATAACCATTTTGCCTAAAAGGAACAATTATTTATTTTGAATATAAAATTATAAGTAACACTTTTTAGATGGAGTTAACCAATTAAAAGTTTTACATATTTGAAAAGACATCTAAAATCATCACCTATATAGTTTAACTCCTCCTTTAATTGTCTCTTTCCTCTTTGTCCCTGAAGGACTGTTTAATGGTGGGTCTTCATACTTGCGGTGACCTTGCACCAAATACTCTTCGGATATTTGCATCCAAGTCTGAGGTCAAGGGAGTTTGCAGTGTGGGCTGTTGCTACCATCTCTTATCTGAGGAATTTGAAAACCAGCATAAAGGTAGTAAACGTTCTGTGTGTTGTAATTTTTGTTTATGGTAGTTATTGTAGCTGCTTTCTGCTTCTCTTTTGGCCATTATTGTGACTTGATTGTTTTTGTTTTTTAAGAAAGACTCTCACTGTATAGTATTGGTATCCTGGAGCTCACTCTAAAGACCAGTCTGGCTATGAACTCACAGATATCCATCTGTTTCTCTCTCTTGAGTGCTGGCATTAGAGCAGTAGTTCTCAAAGTTCCTTATGCTGCAACTTTTTAATATAATTCTTCATGTTGTGGTGGCCCCCAGCCATTGCTACATCATAACTGTAGTTTTCCTACTGTTATGAATAATAATATAAATAACTGTATGCAGGGTATCTCTCTGATTTGTGACCCCGTGAAAAGATTATTTGACCCCCAAATGGGTCTCATTCCACAGATTGAGAACTCTGGATTAGAGGCTTGTGCTACCATGCCTAGCCATTATTGTGACTTGAATTAGCATTTGAGATAACATCTATCTTTTTTTTTTGCAAATTTAATGTCAATACTGTTAATAGTATTAATAGTGTTGATATTATTAATGAAATTAGGTACAATATCATTATTACATTTTATAATCATTTCTTTGGCCATAAAGTGGACTTAAGGAGGACAGAAAATTGTGCAAATACTTTGGTTCTGTTGCTCTCTTTGTGGAGTTCCTGTTCTCTCCAGATCTTAACTATTTCCCACTTCTTTCATAAGATTCCCTGTACTCTGCCCAAAGGTTGCCCATAAGTCTCAGCATCTGCACTGATAGTCTGCAGGGCAGAACCTTTCAGAGGTCCTCTGTGTCAGGCTTCTGACTTGTTCCCTCTTTTCTCCTTCTTCTGATGTCCATCCTCTTTGCCTTTCTGGATAGGAATTAAGCATTTTAGCAAGAGTCCTCCCTCTTGATTAGTTTCTTTAGGTGTACAGATTTTAGTAGGTTTATCCTATATTATATGTCTATATGAGCACAGGGGTCTTTCCTGAGACTGATAGTCCAACCAAGGACTATGCATGGAGATAACCTAAGACCCCTGCACAGATGTAGCCCATGGCAGTTCAGTATCCAAGTGGGTTCCATTGTAATAGGAACAGGGACTGTCTCTGACATGAACTGATTGGCCTGCTCTTTGATCACCACCCCTGAGGGGGAAGCAGCATTACCAGGCCACAGAAGAAGAAAATGCAGCCACTCCTGATGAGACCTAATTGACTAGGATCAGAGGGAAGGAAAAGAAGACCTCCCCTATCAGTGGACTTGGAGAGGGATATGCATGCAGAGGGTGGAGGAAGGGAGGGATTGGAACGGGAGGAGGGACGAAACCACAGGGGGGATACAAAGTGAATAAAGTGTAATTAATGAAGAATTTTTTAAAAATTGTGCAAATATTTGAAAATTCTCTAATATACAGTGTATGTTTTAGAGGGTTTATGTTTATAAGTGCTTGTAAGTTTTGCTTTGATTGTGATAGTAAAGCTGTTATTTTCATCAATTCAAAAATTTATTCTCATTTCCAAAGTTTTCTACATTTCTGAAGAATTGATATTTCTTTTTAAAAAGAAAAATCAACATACTTATATTTTTATGAGCGAAAGCTTAAGTACAGTTATTTTATTAAAATAGTAATATTCAATTAGTACTCTCTGGTCTCTAGCTGCAAAGCAAAAAGAAAAATTTATTGGCAGCTTCTAATAGCACTGGATACATTTTATATGGTAAATTTCTCCATAAGATATAGCTTCACAACTATTTTTTAATTACATTTTTATTTTTTTAATATTAGTTACAGTTTATTAACTTTGTGTCCCAGCTGTAGCCCACTCTGTCATTCCCTCCCAATCCCATCCTCCCTCCCTCATCTCCTCCCTGCCCCTTTCCAAGTCCACTGATAGGGAAGGGCCTCCTTCCCTTCCATCTGACCGTAGCTAATCAGGTTATTTTAGGACTGGCTGCAATGTCCTCCTCTGTGGCCTAGCAAGGCTGCTCCTCCCTCGGGAGCCGCGGAGGTAAAGAGCCAGCCATTGAGTTCATGTCAGAAATAGTCCCTGTTCCCCTTACTAGAGAAACCCACTTGGATACTGAGCTACCACGGGCTACATCCGAGCAGAAATTCTAGGTTATATCCATACATGGTCCTTGCTTGGAGAAAAAGTCTCATATTATACCCCTGTGCCCAGATATATTAGATCTTTGTGGAGCACTTTTTCCGTCCAGGTCATACTAATTCCCCCTTCTATCATATGATTCCCTGCACTCTGCCAAAGGTTTGGTTATGTGTGTCAGTATCTACTTTGATACACTGCTAGGTAGAGTCTTTCAGAGGCTCTCTGTGGTAGGCTCCTATCCTGTTACTTGTATTCTCCTACTTCTAATGTCAATCCCATTTGTCTTTATAAGTGAGGATTGATCCTCTTACTCCGGGTCCTCTTTCTTGTTTATCTTCTTTAGGTGTACAGATTTTAGTATGTTTATCCTATCTTATAGGTCTAGTGTCCACTATATAAGTGAGTATATACTGTGTGTGTCTTTCTGCTTCTGGGATACTGCACTCAGGATGATCTTTTCTAGATCCCACCACTGCAAATTTCATTATTTCCTTGTTTTTAATTGCTGAGTAGTATTCTGTTGTGTAAAAGTACCACAAGTACCACAATTTCTGTATCCATTCCTCCATTGATGGACATCTGGGTTGTTTCCAGGTTCTGTCTATTACGAATAAAGCTGCTGCTATAGAGGGCTGATATCCAGAATATATAAAGAACTAAAGAAGTTAAAAAGCAATAAATCAAGCAGTCCAACTAAAAAATGGTGTACAGAGCTAAACAGAGAATTCTTTGTAGAGGAATATTGAATGGCAGAGAAACAGTTAAAGAGATGCTCAGTGTTCTTAGCCATCAGAGAGATGCAAATCAAAACGACCCTGAGATTTCACCTTACATCCATCAGAATGCCTAAGATCAAAAACTCAAGTGACAACACATGCTGGAGAGGTTGTGGAGAAAGAGGAACCCTCCTCCATTGCTGGTGGGAATGTAAACTTGTGCAACCACTTTGGAAATCAATCTGGTACTTTCTCAGACAACTAGAAATAGTGCTTCCTCAAGATCCAGCTATACCACTCCTAGGCATATATCCAAAAGATGCTTCACAGCTATTGTTTCAAATTTATTTCAAAATAGTTTTAGAATATTAATAGTAGCTATTCTCTTATATAATGGGTAGTATTTTAATTAAATTTCATTTGAATAGGACATTGTGGTGGTATGAGCCTCCATAAGCTCATAAGCTTGGTTATTGGGGAGTGGTTATTAGTTACTTAAAATGGATTAGGAGGTGTGGCCTTCATGGAGTAGATGTGGCCTGGCTAGAAGTTTGTCACTGATTTGGGCTTTGGGGTTTCAAATCCTCAAGCCACATAGTCTCTGCTGTCTTCAGATCCAGATGTAGAACTCTCAAGCTACCTCTCCAGTACTATGTTTGTTGGCATGCTGCCAGGCTTTCCGTTATGCTGATAATGGACTAAACCTCTGAAACTGTAACCTAGCCCATATTAAATGTTTTCCTTTTTAAGAGTTGCTCTGGGCATGGTGTCTCTTCACAGCAGTAGAACACTGGCTATGTTATCTAACATGACAGACATGTTAGAAAAGCATTAGAAAAGCCCAAAGGAATCAGGATAACTCATATAGCCATGTGCTTATTTGCTACCATTTCTTCTTTCATGTCTTATTTAGTTTCATATTATTGGGACAAAAGACCATGACCAAAGCATGTTAATTTGAGAGTGTCTGCTGGTTGCATAGTGTTAGAGTCCATAACCATCATACCAAGGAACATAGTTGGCACTATGAGGCTGGAGCAGTGGATGAGAGATTACATCTTCAACCACACCAGGCATAGAGAGCTAACTGGGGATGGTTTGGACTTTTCAAACCCCAAAGTCCACTTCCAAGGACAAACCTCTTTCAACAAGGCTATATCCCTAATCATTCCCAAATAGTTCTATCACCAAGGGACCTAGCACTCAAATATATGAGCCTGTTGTGGCCATTCTGATTCAAACCACCATATTCTACTTGCCGAACAAGGCTTGTGGCCATATCATAATGTAAAATGCATCAAGTTCAACTTCAAAAGTCCCCATAGTCTTTTATAATATCAGTACAATGTAAAGTTAAAGTCTCTTCTAAGAGTTAAGACAATCTCTTAATTATAATTCTCTATAAAATTAAAAAAACATACAGTGGCACAGAATATAGTTTATGATTTCAAAAGGGAGGAAAAGGGGTATAGTGAAAAGATGGGACCAGAGCAAGACTGAAACTCAGCAGGTCAAACTCCAAATCTTATAGCTCTGTGTCTAATGTCAAAGGGCTTAGATGACTCCACCATTCCAGCTTTGCTGACTGTAACATACTTCCTTCTCTGGCTGGTCCACTTGCTGTGTGCAACTTTCCCTGGCAGACATCCCATGGTTCTGGCAGTTCAAACTTTTTGGAATCTCCAGTGTGATCCAGGTTTCACTTTTACAGCTTTTTGTAGTGGTTTCTCTGGGCCTCCATGCAGAAACTCCCCTGCCACTCCCTTGGCTTCACTGGCTTTCTCTAACCACAGAGGAAGAATCCACAACTCCCTGCTCTTGTATCCTCTATGACTCAAGCCAGAACCATGTTGCTGATGCTCAGTCCAGATTACTCTCAGTACTTTCTTACAAGCTTCTACTAGGATGGCCCAGTAAGCCCAGGATGTAGCAGTCATCACTCTATTTTAATTTTTTTAAAATTTTATCATTTATTACAATTAATTCAATTTGTATTCTGGCTGTGGCCCCCTCCCTCATCTTCCTCAAATCCCACTCTTCCTCCTTCTTCTCCCTCTATGCCCCTCCCCTAGTCCACTGATAGAGGAGGTCCTCCTCCCTTTTCATCTGACCCTAACCTATTAGGTCCCATCAAGACTGGTTACATTGTCTTCCTCTGTGGCCTGGCAAGACTGCACCCCCGAGATAGGGGCAGTGATCAGAGAGACCCTGGCCATCCTACCAAAAGCAATCTACAGATTCAATGCAATTCCCATCAATTTACCAACACAATTCTTTACAGACCTTGAAAGAAAAATTTTCAACTTCATATGGAATAACAAGAAACCCAGAATTGCTAAAACAATCCTCTACAATAAAAGATCTTCTGGAGGTATTTTCATCCCTGATCTCAAGGTATACTATAGAGCAACAATAATAAAAACTGCATGGTACTGGCATAGAAACAGACTGGTGGATCATGGGAATCATATAGAAGACCCAGAAATAAAGCCACTTTCTTAATCTTAAATCCCCATGTCTTCAAAAAAGAGCGTGGTCAGGCCTGCCACAGCAATACCCCATTTCTTGTCTCAGTTAATTTTTTATTGGTGTGCTAAGATACCATGACTACGGCAATTTACAGAAGAGTTTATTAGAGCCTTTCAGTTTGAGAGGATAAATCCATGACCGTCATGGTGGGGAAAATGACCTCAGGTAGATAGCATGGCACTAAAGCTGTAGCTGAGACCTCACATCTTGAGACAGCAGCTATGATGTAGAAAGAGCTAACTGGAAATAGCATGGCCTTTTAAAACCTCCCCTAGTCCACTGATAGAGGAGATCCTCCTCCCCTTTCATCTGACCCTAACCTATTAGGTCCCATCAAGACTGGTTACATTGTCTTCCTCCTTGGCCATTGATACATCTCCTCCAACAATACCACAGCTAGCCAAAGAGTTCTACCAACTGGGGACTAATCTTTGAGTATTTTGAGTAATCTAGCTGAACGCTATCGCTGATTGTTTACACCCTACAAATGAAAATCTTTGTTAACAGATTCTCGAGCACCAGCCTTAGACCTTGCCTAGATAAAGGCAGCCTTACTATAGCTATATTACAACTGTTGGAGCATTTCCATTGTTTAGTAAGTTCATTGGACATTTGGGGTCCCAAGATAGACAGAGAAAAGAATTGTGAAAATTTGTCATCAAAGACCAACAGCCACACCCTCTCATTTTCTCTCCTTGTAGGTTAAGAAATTCATGGGAAGACCTTCCTGGTAAGAGTATCTTATCTACAGAGAATCCTTGGTATTATCAAATAGGTAGTTTGATCAGATAAAACAGTGTTACCTGTTCTTCTCATATTGAACAAAAAGTTGGGAATTTTGCTTCTCTCTAAAGCAAAGAATAAACAGGAGGATAGGGGTCTAACTGGTGTTTGAAATAATGGAGATACGTGTAACACGGGCAACTACAAAATCTGGACTTCAAGAAAGTAGTTGCACACATACACAAGCAAGTAGCAAGGACAAGAACAAACTCAGTTTATGTTTCAGTTTTGCCTGGACAACACTTGGTGTTAGGTACAAAGCCAGGTAGATCTGGGAACCAAGTAAATAATTTGCCTTTTGCAGTATTGCACTTCCATTTTCTCACCTCACTGTAGTAATAGAGAGATGAGATGAGCCACTGATGAAGAACAGGCCTCCAGCTTTCTAGCAGACACAAGTTCAAGAACAGGAAATCGATTTGTAAATCTGGAATAAAGGCTTTGAAACTAGAACGTTCATAGGGAAAAGCCTGAAACAAGCAAGACTATCTGTGATAGGTAATTCTGATTGTCTGCTTGATGGGCTTTACACTCACAGTGGGAACAAGTGTTTGGGTGCAGCTGTAAGAGATTGCCTAGATTAAATGATTGAATTAGTTAAAATGGAAAGACTCACCCTGAGTGTGGATGTTACCATTTCATGAGCTGGGACTCTTGACCAGATGAAAAGAAAAAGGCTAGACAAGCACAGGTATTCCTTTCTTTCTGCTGCTCAGTGGATGCAGTGTGACAGGTGCCTCAGGCCCTGCTGCTAAGATTCCCATGCCCTGAGGGACTGTACCCTTGAACTATGAGCTAAAATAGGCAGTTCTCTCACAAGAAGAACTACTATAGTATCCAAGAGAATTTTGATAGCTTACATTTTATAAGCATGTAGGTGTGTGTGTGTGTTTAGCAGCCAGTGGAATATACATGCTGCCTTTCTTTGTGTATGTAATGTACACAGTATGATCCTACTATTCTTTTTAAATTGTTTTAGTTCTGTTTCTTTGTTTTGTTTTTAATGTGTAAGTGTTTTACTTGCATATTATGTGCTCTGGTCAGAACAGGGCATCAGATCCTCTGAGACTGGATTTACTGATAATTCTGAGCCACCATGTAGGTGTTGTGGGTGCTGGTAACCAGACCTGGGTCCTCTGCAAGAGCAAAAAGGTTCTTAACCTCTGAACCTGCTCTTCAGCCCTGACGCTAGTATTCTTTACAAAAATGTAAATATTTAACTATATAATATAATCATTATATTAAAACCCCTGACTTTGCAGGGCAGGTGGTTTACATGCACAAAAGGCTATCATAATTCCAGTCATGTATAAAGCTTTAGGTTCCATGGAGTTCTGTCCCAGAATGGACAAATATGTGTGTGTCCCTCACCTCGTATCTTATACACCTGACCCATTATCCTCACTTTGTTTGAACACCTGTTTTAAAGTTTGAGATGAGGTATAAATTTGAGGTGTTAATGGTCTTACACAACTTAGTAAAATATTGTGGTGTGTACTGCAACTTTTTATGATTATATTGACTATGTAAACAATGTGTTTTGCATGAATTTATTTACCCCATGACACTATGGTAGATCATAGAGGTGGTCTGTCATGAATGTGAGGTTTCCAAAAATAAAATAAAATCCACCTATGTTATCTAAGTTATTATAATACGAAATTTATACCATATATTTTTATTACATTCACTTTGTATCCCAGATGTAGCCCCTCCCTCAGCCCCTCCCAATCCCTCTTTCCCTTTCCTCCTCCTCTGCCCCTTCCCCAGTCCACTGATAGGAGAGGCCCTCCTCCTCTTCCCTCTGACCCTAGCCTATCAGGTCTCATCAGGACTGGATACATTGTCTTCCTCTGTGGCCTGGTAAGGCTGCTTCCTTCTCAGGAGGAGGTGATCAAAGAGTTTGCCACTGAGTTCATGTCAGAGACAGCCCCTGTTCCCTTTACTACAGAACCCACTTGGGGACTGAGCTGCCATGTGCTACATCTCAGCAGGGGTTATCTCCAAGAATGGTCCTTGGTTGGAGTATCAGTCTCAGAAAAGTCCTCTGGGCCCAGATTTTTTGGTTCTGTTGCTCTCCTTGTGGAACTCCTGTCCCCTCCAGGTCTTTCTATCTCCCCCTTTCATAAGATTCCCGGCAGTCTGCCCAGAGTTTGGCTATGAGTCTCAGCATCTGTTTTAATACCTTGCTGGGTAGAGTCTTTCAGAGGCCCTTTCTGGTATGCTCTTGTTCCCTGTTTTCTCCATCTTCTGAGATCTATTCATCGTTTGCCTTTCTGAGGACTGAGCATCTTACCCTGTGTCCTCTTTCTTGCTTAGCTTCTTTAAGTGTTCAGATTTTAGTATGATTATTCTCTATTACATATCTCATATCCACTTATAAGTGACTGTATACCATGTGTGTATTTCTCCTTCTGGGATACCTCACTCAGGATGATCTTTTCTAGATCCCACCATTTGCCTGCAGATTTCATGATTTCCTTGTTTTTTATTGCTGAGTAGTATTCCATTGTGTAAATGTACCACAATTTCTGTGTCCATTCCTTTGTTGAGGGACATCTGGGTTGTTTGCAGCTTCTTTATTTATTACAAATAAAGCTGCTACGAACATGGTTGAGCACGAATATATTTTTGGATATATGCCTAGGAGTGCTATAGCTGAATCTTGAGGTGGCGCTATTCCTAATTGTCTGAGAAAGCACCAGATTGATTTCCAAAGTGGTTGTACAAGTTTACATTCCCACCAGCAATGGAGGAGGGTTCCTCTTTCTTCACAACCTCTCCAGCATGTATTGTCACTTGAGTTTTTGATCTTAGGCATTCTGATGGGTGTAAGGTGAAATCTCAGGGTGGTCATTTTGATTTACATTCCCCTAATGACTAAGGATGTTGAGCATTTCTTTAAGTGTTTCTCTGCCATTCTTTGTTCCTCTACAGAGAATTCTGTTTAGATCCATACCCCATTTTTTTAATTAGATTGCTTGATTTGTTGCTTTTTAACTTCTTGAGTTCCTTATATATTCTGGATATTAGCCCTTTGTCAGATTTAGCGTTGTTGAAAATCCTTTCCCAGTCTGTAGGCTGTCATTTTGTTCTGACGACAGTGTCCTTTGCTTTTAGAAGCTTTTCAGTTTCATGAGGTTCCATTTATTGATTGTTGATCTTAGAGCCTGTGCTGTTGGTTTTCTGTTCAGGAAATTGTCTCCTGTGCCAATGAGTTCTAGGCTCTTCCCACTTTTTGTTCTAACAGGTTTAGTGTGTCTGCTTTTATGTTGATGTTTTTGATCCACTTGGACTTTAGTTTTGTGCAGGGTGATAAGTATGGATCTATTTGCATTTTTTTCATGTAGACATCTAGTTAGACCAGCACCATTTATTGAGGATGCTGTCCTTTTTCCAT
The DNA here is from genome assembly GCF_907164565.1 of Psammomys obesus. Taxonomy (NCBI): domain Eukaryota; kingdom Metazoa; phylum Chordata; class Mammalia; order Rodentia; family Muridae; genus Psammomys; species Psammomys obesus. Next base: position 23,323,555 of record NW_026596091.1, on the reverse strand, counting down.
TGTATGGTTTTTGGCATCTTTTTCAAAAATCAAGTGTCCATAAGTGTGTGGGTTTATTCCTGGGTCTTCTATTCGATTCTATTGATCCACCAGTGTAGTTCTATGCCAGTACCATTCAGTTTTTTTAAATTTATTTATTTATTATATTTATAGTGTTCTTTATGCATGTATACCTCCACACCAGAAGACAGCACCAGGTCTTACTATAGATGGTTGTGAACCACCATGTGGTTGCTGGGAATTGAACTCAGGACCTCTAGAAGAGCAGCTGTGCTCTTTACCTCTGAGTCATCTCTACAGCCCTGTTTCTCTATACAGCTTGACATCAGGGACGGAGATCTTTTATTTTAGAGTATTGTTTTAGCTATTTTGGGTTTCTTGTTATTCTACATGAAGTTGAGAATTTTTCTTTCAAGGTCTGTAAAGAATTTTGTTAGTAATTTGGTGGGAATTGCATTGAATCTGTAGATTCCTTTTGGTAATTTTGTATTCAGCCACTTTGCTGAAGGTGTTTATTAGCTGTAGGAGTACCCTTGTAAAATTTTTAGGGTCATTCATGTGTACAATCACATCATCTGCAAATAGTGGTACTTTGACTTTTTCCTTTCCGAATTGAATCCTCTTGATCATCTATAATTGTCTTATTGCTCTAGCAAGGACTTCGAGAACTATGTTGAAGAGATATGGAGAGAGTGGGCAGCCTTGCCTTGTCCCTTGTCAAACAGCCTGACTGAGGCTTGCCCTCAGTCTTTTATGTGTTACTAGGCTCCTCATTATTATAGTCTTCACTTTGCTCATTAATCTGTGTGGTTTTGGTTGCCTATTCATTGGGCAGTAAACAGTTGCAGATATCTTTTGGGAGCGTCTTTCACCCTGATACTTGTATTTCTTTATAAAACAAAAATTGCCAAAGGTAAATGAAACCTAGGTACTTTGTCTGATCCACTCTTTGGGTTTTAAAGATTGGTTTCATTGATTTAAAGTTAGAGTGACTTCATCTAAACAGATCTAGAGGTTGAATAAATACATGCTCATATTGCTTGTTTTTGTAATAATAATTTGTTTTTTTTTTAAAGCTTCTATTATATCTCTATCCTTTCTGATATTTATTGTGTGCCTTACAAAACTCAAGGTGACTGTACTGTGGAAATATGACTATTTTCTTAGTAAAAGTAACAGCAGTGAATGATTCCCATCATGGCAACAGTGGTTATAATTGCTATCTTATCAGTATAGACCTAACTGCAATTCTTGTTATGTGTAGCATGTACTTTAGTAAGTGAACATATTTGCTTGTAATTAGCCTTCTAGCTGGAAATGTAAAAGACGTTGAGACATATTCTCTTCCAAATCTTGTGTGTGTGTGTGTGTGTGTGTGTGTGTGTGTGTGTGTGTGTGCTCACGTGTGCTCACGTGTGCCCATATGGCAGGTATCTTTGTCTACTTACATTAAGATTTTATCAGATTAACATGATTTTAGTTGATATACCTGGGAATTTTGTTGGTTTGTTTGCTTGTTTTCAGACAGGATTTCACTATATAGTCCTGCTTGGTGTGGAACTCACTGGCTGGCCCTAAACACAGAAATCTGCCTGCCTCTGTCTCGTAAGTGCTAGAAAGGCATGTGCTATCATGTTCTGGCTGGTAGATACACTTTTAACTTCTATCTTTTTGTTTTTGTTTTTGTTGGCCTGAATCTCATTTATTTAAAACAGTATTTCTCACTATTCTCAAATTGAAGACTGCAAAAAATATAAGCAGCACTTTCTTGAGTTACCTTTTTTTTTGTAATCCTAATTGATTTTGTTTTTCTGTTCTGTTACTATTTGTGTGGGTAACATGAGTTCTAGGAGAAGAGGTTAAAAACCTCAGATAACCCATGACTGTAAACAGACATTTGGCTCCTGAAGAGGCACATCTTTAAAGACAAAACTCTGTCTTTAATATTTAACACTAAGCAAGCATTTGGTCTAGCTCCATGCTTCTAGCAATGATGAGAATGTACTCATCCTCTGCAGCTATAACCAAGCCCCCAATTAAATGGTTTCTTTCATAAGACTTGCATTGGTCATGGTGTTTGTATTTTTTTTTTCACAGCAATAGAATAGTAACTAAGACAAACCAACATAGGAAATAAAACTACAAATTTCAAATAACTGATTCAATATGAAACTAAAGATTTTTTGTAAGAGCAATCCTGAGGGGAAATAACTGTGTTGGCCAAATTTAGATGAAACTTAACTTTAGATTACTGCTTCTGATTCTTTTCTGTTCATAAACTATAGTTTCTTTCTTTCTTTCTTTTTTCCAGTATTCCCTGAGAAGGAAGAAAAGGGTCCTAATGTTTTATAAACTCCAAAACTATTGCTTTTCCAATCTGTGGTCTTCAACCAGCAGAGCATGCAGTGTAAAATACTTGTAGATGAAAATTACTATTTTTCCTTAATAAGGTTGGTACAGTCACATATTTTGACTAAGATCACCTAAAGAAATACATTCTAAGGTTGTGATACATGTAATCTATGATAGAACATTTATATATGTCAGCATGAGTAGAGCCCTAGATTCTGCTCTCTACCACATGCGCGCGCGCACACACACACACATATACACACACACACACACATAATATCTAGTATGTAGTATATGTTTCAGTTTCACAAAAAGGTACTTTTTGTGGTTAATATTTATATATTAATTATTAATAAGTCCTTAATGGAACACTGTGGTTCAGGTTGACATTTTTATTCTAATGTGCTCTCATAAATTTTGTAAAATGTTAATGTCAATTCACAAAATTGATTTTATAACTTATCAGTGAGCTATTGCTAGGTGTATGTTGGTAAATGGTTGCCCTTACTAAAATCTGTTTTATATATATAAATGTATAATGTAATGTATTTTTACATTACATTGTACATTTATGTATTTTATATATAATTATATAAAATATAATATATAAAATATATACTATAATATATGATAAAATATATAAATATATAGCTTACATAACTATATATAAAAACTATAACTATTTTATATATATATAAAATAACTAAAGTTTGCTAAATAAGCATACAACTGGTAGTGGTGGCCAGTAAGCCAAGTGCTCTACTCTCTCAGTGTTAGTGATGTGTAAGGATATTAAATATTATGTGGCTTACACGTCATCTTCTTTCTTAGTTCTTCCTGTTGCTGTAATAAAATACCCTGATATAGCAGCTTAAGGGAGAAAGGACTTGTTTGGCTTATGGTTTTAGGGGGATGCAGTCCATCATGCAGCAAGCAAGAGAGGCTTGGCAACAGGAAGAGGAAGCTGGCTGGCTGGTCACATTCTGTTCACAATTGGGAAGCAGGGAGTGAACTGCAAGTCAGGCCAAGTTTTAAAGCTTCGTGCCCCACCCAAGTGACCCACTTCTTCAATTAAGGAGGCTCCACTTTCAAAAGGGTTCCCTTATTCCGAAACAATGCTACCAGCTGGGAGCAGGTGTTGAAGCCCGTGAGCCTTTGTGGGCCATTGCCCATTCCAGCCACTGCATCATCTCCCAGTGTGGCATTGGAGCTAGCGAACAATCTTATCCAGATGGGGCCTTCCAAATGTCCATAGGAGGGTGGAAGCATTGTTCAGTAGAGACAGCTTGACTGACTAAACTTGTCATTCTCCATCTGAAGTGTTGTATCCTAGTTGGCCTCTGTAGCTCTTCGGTAAATTAGTGAAAGAAAAGCAATTAACTTTGATGGTCTTTCTCTTATAGCTAAAATGATATTGGTATTTGATTTGAATACAACTTTCCAAAACAGGTTTGTTATTTAAAGTTAACTTACCTTATTTTTATTTAACATTTTGATTTAGTTTGGTCTCATTTTCTTAGTTGTATTGGCTTTAAATACCAAATATTCTGATTTCCTGCTGTGATTCTTCATTTGGTTAATTCTGTGAAACTTAAAAATTTGTACCAGGATTAAAGTGCCCAGACATTTTTTTTTTTTTTCTCAAAGTTCTTAAGTTTGGTTTCTAAAAAAGAAGTCTAGGAAAAATTGATTATAAATATATAGTTAAGCCTTCATTTTCTTAATCAGCAATATTATGTTTACTAGTGACAATTAGAATGTGCCAGGACCTGTCTCACTTTGAATAAAAGTACCCGGCCTGGCTCTGCTTGGTATTGCTCTTTGAAAGCTAAGGCAGGTTGTACTGCCAACCTTGAAAATCACCTATGTATAGTAATTTTCTTACATAGCACACTACTTTAATTTTTAAAGCTGTACCAGTGTCACAGAAAACCTTTTGGCAGTTTGCATGGGGGAATGCAGATATATGTAGATGTATTTGGCATTCATTGTACAGTTTCTTCACACAGACAGCTGTATCTGATCTTCAGTCAGCCATATGTTTTCTACAATGTTGGCACTGATTTATTTTTTGCCCTGGGGCATCTTTTAGCTGTCTAGCACTATTTAGAAATGGATCTTTAATATAGTTTCCTCATTTCTTACTTTAGTTTGCACCTCATTATTTTCTCTAACTAATATGAAGTGTTTTTGAAGTTTATGTAAGTTGTGTTTACTCGGCACTAAAAAGGCCCTCTGATTTTGCTCATAGTAAATAAAAGAAATCAAGAATATTACTAAATAAACTTCAAAAATTAATATAGACACTCAGAATTAGGGAGGCCTGGGGGTATGGCTTGCTACATAAGTCTGAGGACATGAGTTTGATCCCAGTATGCACAACCTCGTTGGTGACATGCACTTTTTTGGGAGGAAGAGACACCAGGGTTCCTCTGGCTCACTGGCCAGAGCCTAGCCTAATCACTGAGCGCCAGGTCTCATTGAGAGATCTGTCTCAAAAACAATGCAAAATCACAGGCTCCTGAGGGACACCCAACTTGATTTCGGGCCCCCATATGTGTACACCTGGACACAGATGTACACCTATATGCATAGACACCAAAACACACAAAAGCAGTAGCAAAGAGAAATAACTTAAACTGTGAACATAAGCAGATATTAAGGTTAATAAAGGTGCTTGATAGACCTTAACAGAAACTAGTTTACAGTATACTGTACTTATATGCAGATCTGAGTTTGAATACCTTAGAGAAAATACACTTAAAATACATTGCTAGGGGGGAGCCAAGATGGCGGCACCAAGAGAACACCATGTCTCAGAAGCAGGACAACACACTCCGAGCAGCGACCAGGAGACTGAACTCTGGGCCCTAAAAGAACAGCGATCGATCGTGTTTCCCAGGTGAAGGGAGGCACCCACGGCGTGGGAATCGGTCAGGTCCACTCTCGGCTGCCCAGCCAGAACCCGGAAGAGAACCCAGCTAATGCAGGCTTTGGGTCTCCTGGCTGGTGCTGCAAGCTTGCTTGTCCCTATCAGTTTCCCAAGCTGATTGGTGGGCACATGGGTGCCTGAGGCTGGGAGTCCCAGTCGCAAAAAAACCCAACGGGGAAGGAAAGTTGCCAGACTGGTCACCGATCACCCAGTCTTTCCCTGGAAGGTCTCTCCGACCTTGGCGGGTACCTGCCCCCATCACAATTGAGCTCCTGCCGCGCACGGATCTCAGCTGCGCGCCCAGCTCAAAATCCCTACTCCCTCTTCGGAGGAGGCAGGAGGCATCCAGCAGAATCTGCCACAGACCACATTGTCTGTACCCCAACCCGAGATCGGGGCTGAGAAAACCCAATCCTTTAGGGCACTCCCCCAAACGCCGCCATCACCCTGCCGCAGTGGAGTGGAAGGATAAAGATGCGCACAGCGGCTTCACAGTGCCGGAACTCCAGTGCTGCCGGCAGCTCCTAGCAAACAAACTACAGCTCAGGATCTGGGACTGTGGTCTCTCTACACGTCCTGAGATTCTCCTGGGTCCAGCAATAAGGTCTAGCAGCAAGTTCTATCACTGGCGTCCCCCCCCCCCCCCCCCCCCCCGGCAGAAAAACACCGCCAGCTCAGGATCCGACTGAGAAGCCCCAACCCCTGCTGGCACTCCCCTGAAAGCACCTCCATAAGCTTGACCTAGCAGAGGAGAAGGTCAAAGGGGAAGGACAGAGAGGCAGCTTGGAAGGACACAGCACCCTCTCTCCAGTGGCCCCTAGCAGAGAAACCCAAGCTCTGGATCTGAAGACACTCAACCCTACCCGGTACTCTCTTGGGATCAGCAAACATAGATTCTACTGCTAGGCTGCTTCTGGCAGAGAGATCTGGGCCCGGGATCTGGGATTGAGTACACTCACCCTAACTCTTTCCCGCGCCACCCAGGGACCAGTCAACATAACCCCTCCTGGCAGAGGGAAAGGACAAAGAGGCAGCACACAGGAAAGGTGGACACCGAGTTCTGCGGCCACAGTGTCACAGAGCTGACTGATAGCCTACCCGTGCACTTCCGCAGCAGGACCAAAACAGAGAATAGTGAGCAAGGGGAACCTCTGTGCATTCCAACTGGTCCTGCAAGAGAGTGAGTGAGCCTTCTAGGGAGAGATTGCCCCAGACCCAGGGCCTCTCCACAGAAGCAACCAGACGAGATCCCTGCCACCCACACTCTTAGTGTGGGCATCAGAGGGATTCTTGGGATAGCGACCCCAACACTGAAGCCTCTGCCTTCTGGGTCCACCAGGGTAATCCAGGCAGAGACACTACCTGGATCTCAGTCAGAACTGCGTAATAGTGGCTTGCAGGCCACTGCAATAATCAGGGAATCCGCGCATGCACACTGCGCCCACTAAAAGCACACGCGAATAGCGCCAGCGTCACATTCTTTACTTAGGCAAAATTGAAAACAAAGTGCACACTCCCAAAGCAGTGAACCTCTCTCATCTTCCTGAAAAAACAGTCCAGAAAACAGAAAGAGAGGATCATAGCCCAAACTACAATCTCGAGGAAAAACCAGTGAGGATTATAAATTACCAGATGGCTAGAGGCGGACGTAAGAACACTCCCAGCAAAAATCAGGACACAATGACCTCACCAGCAACCCCACAAAACAATGGACACTTCAATTCACTAGGTATACAAGAAAACGACCTCAAAACTATGTTTCTCCAGCTACTAGAGGCCCATAGAGATGAAATGAACAAAGCCCTCAGAGAAATAACCAAAGAAATCGAGACTAACCAAGAGGAAACAAATTGTGCACTCAGAGAAATGACCACGAAAATTGAGGCAAACAGAGAAGAAATGCACAAAGCTCTCAAAGAAATGTCCACACAAATGAAGGCAAATAAAGAAAAAATAAACAAAGCTCTCATAGAAATACCGGCCATTTAAACCCAAAGAAGTAGAGGCACAATTAGTGATCCATAGAGAGGAAACGGACAAAAAAGTAGAAGCTGTCATTGAAAAGCAGGACTGCACATTCAAACAGATGAAGGAAATGGTGCAAGACATGAAAACAGAATTAGAATCAATAAAGAAAACACAAATAGAGAAAAACCAGGAGCTGGAGAACATAGAGAAAAGATCAGGCACTACAAAGATAAGCATCACCAACAGAATACAAGACATGGAAGAAAGAATCTCAGGAGCCGAAGATACACTTGCGGAAATTGACACGTCTCTCAAAGAAAAAATAAAATCAGAAAAGTTCCAAACACAAAACATCCAAGAAATCAAGGACACCATGAAAAGACAAAACCTAAGAATAATAGGAGTAGAAGAAAAAGAAGACATCAGGCTCAAAGGTCCGGAAAATATTTTCAAGAAAATTATAGAAGAAAACTTTCCCAACTTAAAGAAGGAGATGCCCATAAACATACAAGAGGCCTACAGAACACCAAGTAGACTAGACCAGAAAAGAAATTCTTCACGTCACATCATAGTCAAAACACTGAACCTACAGAACAAAGAAAAAATTCTAAAAGCAGCAAGGGAAAAAGGCCAAGTAACATATGAAGGTAGACCTATCAGAATCACACCAGATTTCTCAACAGAAACTATGAAAGCCAGAAGGGCCTGGACAGAAATCATACAGTCCTTAAGGGACCACAGATTCCAACCCAGACTACTATACCCAGCAAAACTTTCAATCAACATAAACGGAGAATTCAAGATATTCCAACACAGAACCAAATTTAAACAATATCTACATAGTAACCCAGCTCTACAGAAGTTACTAGAAGGGAAACTCCAAACCAAAGAAAACAACTACATCGAAGGAAACAGAGGAAATAGATAACTACACAACAAAAAAACCAAAAGAATAAAAGCAATGAAACTCAGTGACACCACCAACACCACATCTAAAGTAAGTAACAATTGTTGGTCACTAGTTTCTATCAATATCAACGGACTCAACTCCCGAATTTAAAGACACAGACTAACAGAATGGTTGCGGAAACAGGATCCATCATTCTGTTGCATCCAAGAAACACAGCTATGCAACAAAGATAAACACTACCTCATAGTAAAGGGCTGGAAAACTGTCTTTCAAGCAAATGGTTCCAGAAAACAAGCGGGAGTAGCCATCCTATTATCTAATAAAATAGAATTTCAACCCAAGTTAATCAAAAAAGATAAGGACGGCCACTATATTCTCATCAAAGGAAAAATCCACCAAGAGGACATCACAATTTTGAATATCTATGCCCCAAATACAAGAGCACCTACATTCGTAAATGAAACAATATTAAAGCTTAAATCACACATTGATCCTAAAACCCTACGAGTGGGGACTTCAACACTCCACTCTCACCAAGGGACAGATCAACTAGACAGAAAACAAATAGGGAACTAAAAACACTTACAGAGACCCTAAATCAAATGGACCTAATAGACATCTACCGATCTTTTCATCCAAACTCAAAAGAGTATACCTTCTTTTCAGCACCACATGGAACCTTCTCCAAAATAGACCATATAATTGGTCATAAACAAAGCCTCAACAGATACAAAAAGATTGAAATAATCCCTTGTATTCTATCTGACCACCATGGACTTAAGCTGGACCTCAACAACACCAGAAATAACAAACTGCCTACATATACATGGAAACTGAACAACCTGTTACTCAACGACAGCTGGGTCAAGGAAGAAATAAAGAAAGAAATTAAAGACTTCCTAGAATTCAATGAAAATGAAGGTACAACATACCCAAATTTATGGGACACACTGAAAGCAGTGCTCAGGCTAAGTGCCTGCACTAAGTGCCTGCAAGAAGAAATTCGTAACATTACATACAAACAACTTAATGGCCCAACTGAAAACCCTAGAAAAAAAGAAGCAGATACACCCAAGAGGAGCAGAAGGCTGGAAATAATCAAACTCAGGGCTGAAATCAATCAATTAGAAACAAATAAAACTATTCAAAGAATCAATGAAACAAAAAGCTGGTTCTTTGAGAAAATCAACAAGATAGACAAACCCTTAGCCAAACTAACTAAAAAGCAAAGAGAATCTACCCAAATCAACAAAATCAGAGATGAAAAGGGTGACATAACTACAGACACAGAGGAAATTCAAACAATCATTAGGTCATACTACAAAAGCCTATATGCCACAAAATTTGAAAATCTAAATGAAATGGACAATTTTTCTTGATAGATTCCATCTTCCAACATTAAGTCAAGATCAGGTAGAAAGACTGAACAGCCCTATATCCCCCAAGGAAATTGAAGCAGTCATTCACAGTCTCCCCTCCAAAAAAAAGCCCTGGGCCAGATGGTTTCAGCGTGGAATTCTACCAGACCTTCAAAGAAGTGCTCACACCAATTCTCCTCAAACTATTCCACAAAATAGAAACAGAAGGTACATTACCAAACTCATTCTATAAGCAACAGTCACCCTGATACCTAAACCACACAAAGACCCAACAAAAAAGAGAACTTCAGACCTATCTCTCTTAAGAACATTGACGCAAAAATACTCAATAAAATACTTGCAAACCGAATCCAAGAACACATCAAAGATATCATCCACCACGACCAAGTAGGCTTCATCCCAGGCATGCAAGGGTGGTTCAACATATGGAAATCCATCAATGTAATCCACCACATAAATAAAATGAAGGAGAAAAACCACATGATCATCTCCTTAGATGCTGAAAAAGCATTTGACAAAGTCCAACACCCATTCATGTTTAAAGTCTTGGAGAGATCAGGGATACAAGGCACATACCTAAAGATAGTAAAGGCAATATACAGCAAGCCTATAGCCAACGTCAAACTCAATGGAGAGAAACTTAAATCAATCCCACTGAAATCAGGGACAAGAAAAGGCTGCCCACTGTCTCCATATCTCTTCAACATAGTACTTGAAGTCCTAGCCAGAGCAATAAGACAACTAAAGGAGATCAAGGGGATACATTTAGGAAAGGAAGAGGTCAAAGTGTCACTATTTGCAGATGATATGATAGTATACGTGAGCGACCCTAAAAATTCAACCAGAGAACTCCTTCAGCTGATAAACACCTTCAGCAAAGTGGCAGGATACAAATTCAACTCAAAAAAATCAGAAGCCCTCCTGTACACCAAATACAAAAGGCTGAGAAAGAAATTAGGGAAACAACACCCTTCGCAATAGCCACTAATAACATAAAGTACATTGGGGTGACTCTAACCAAGCAAGTGAAAGACCTGTTTGAGAAAAACTTCAAGTCTCTGAAGAAAGAAATCGAAGAAGATCTCAAAAGATGGAAAGATCTCCTGTGCTCATGGATTGGTAGGATTAACATTGTGAAAATGGCCATCCTGCCAAAAGCAATCTATAGATTCAATGCAATTCCCATCAAAATACCAACTCAATTCTTTACAGACCTTGAAAAAAAGATTCTCAGCTTCATATGGAGAAACAAAAAACCCAGAATCTCCAAAACAATCCTGTACAACAACAGATCATCTGGAGGTATCTCCATCCCCGATCTCAAGCTGTACTACAGAGCAACAGTAATAAAAACTGCATGGTACTGGCATAGAAACAGAAAGGAGGATCAATGGAACCGCATAGAAGACTCAGAAATAAACACACACACCTATGAATACTCGATTTTTGACAAAGAAGCCAAAACCATTCAATGGAAAAAAGACAGCATCTTCAACAAATGGTGCTGGTCCAACTGGATGTTTATATGCAGAAAAATGAAAATAGATCTATATTTATCACCCTGCACAAAACTAAAGTCCAAGTGTATCAAGGACCTCAACATAAAACCAGATACTCTAAATCTGGTAGAAGAAAAAGTGGGGAACAGCCTAGAACTCATTGGCACAGGAGACAACTTCCTGAACAGAACACCAACAGCACAGGCTCTAAGAGCAACAATCAATAAATGGGACCTCATGAAACTGAACAGCTTCTGTAAAGCAAAGGACACTGTCATCAAAACAAAACGCCTGCCTACAGAGTGGGAAAGAATCTTCACTAACCCTTTATCTGACAGAGGACTAATATCGAGTATATACAAAGAACTAAAGAAGCTGAAAAGCAGCAAACCAAGTAATCCAATTAAAAAATGGGGAACAGATCTAAACAGAATTCTCGACAGAAGAATATCGAATGGCAGAGAAACACTTAAAGAAATGCTCATCCTCATTAGCCATCAGGGAAATGTAAATCAAAACGACCCTGAGATATCACCTTAAATGGGCTAAATGAAAAACTCAAGGGACAACACATGCTGGAGAGGTTGTGGAGAAAGGGGAACCCTCCTCCACTGCTGGTGGGAATGTAAACTGGTACAACCACTCTGGAAATCTATCTGGCGCTTTCTAAGACAATTAGGAATAGTGCTTCCTCAAGACCCAGCTATACCACTGCTAGGTATATACCCAAAGTTTGCTCAAGTACACAAAAGGGATATTTGCTCAACCATGTTTATAGCAGCTTTATTTGTAATAGCCAGAACCTGGAAACAACCCAGATGTCCATCAACGGAGGAATGGGTACAGAAATGGTGGTATTTTTACACAATGGAATACTACTCAGCAATCAAAAAGGAGGAAATCATGAAATTTGCAGGCAAATGGTGGGATCTAGAAAAGATCATCTTGAGTGAAATATCCGAGAAGGAGAAAGACAAACACGGTATATACTCACTTATATAGACCTATAAGATATAATAAACATAATGAAATCTATACACCTAAAAAAGTAAATCAAGAGAGCGGACATGGGGTAAGATTATCAATCCTTGTTTTGAAAGACAGATGTGATACGCATTGAACATTGACAGGAGTCTACTGAGCGCATTGGAAAGACTCTAACTAGCGGTGTTTTCAAAGCAAAGAACAAACCTTTGGCAGGGTGCAGGGAATCATAAGAAAGAAGGGGAGTTAGACTGATGAGGAAAGGATAGGAGCTCCACAAGGACCAAAGATATCTGGGCACAGGGTCTTTTCTGAGACTGACATGCAACCAAGGACCATGTATGAATGTAACCTGGAACCTCTGCTCAGATGTGGTCTGTGGTAGCTCGGTGACCAATTGTTTTCCCATAGTGAGGGGAACAAGGACTATTTCTAACAGGAACTCAATGGCTGGCTCTTTGGCCTCCCCACCCCCCAAGGGAGGAGCAGTCCTGTTAGGCCACAGAGGAGAGCTTTGCAGTCAGTCCTGAAGATACCTGATAAAACAGGATCAGATGAATGGGGAGGAGGTCCCCCCTATCAGTGGACTTGGCAAGGGGCACGGTGGAGAGGAGGGAGGGAGGGAGGGACTGGGAGGGAATGAGGGATCGGGACATGGCTGGGGTACATAGTTAATAAAATGTAACTGATAAGAAAAAAATAAAATACGAAAAAAAATACATTGCTAATAATACCTTGTATTTGTTTTTTTTCTGAGATAATCATACATTAGTTGTCTAAATTTTGTCCATTTTGTCTGAAACAACAGAAATCAAAGTACAGTCTGATTGATGGCATTTGTATGAACAATTATTTCAGAAGTTCCACATGTGCCTCAATATAGTTTTGGTTTTAATTAAAAACAGATTTTTATAGCAAAGGGAACTCTTGTCATACACAGTGATAAATCACACTGGGGAGACATTGTTACAGTGTTTACTACAACACTGTGAGCTATGCCAGTCTGTAGTCATGAATGGATATAGAACAATAGTAACAGTAGTATCTGGACTAGAATCTGTCACAAACATTTTTAATCTAGATAGAACTCTAAATATATATATACATACTTTTTCACTGTTTTATTTTCTTATATATCTTTATAATTTACATATTTATGCACTGAAATTATATATCCACCTTGTACTCAAAACTGAAGAACAAGTGAAATCATAAAGTATTGATGATAAAATGCAGTGGTTCTCAGCCAATGGGTCATAACCCCTTGGGGGGGGGGATCACATCAGATATCCTTCATACCAGATATTTACATTACAATTCCTAATAGTAGTAAAATTATAGTTATGAAGTAGCAACGAAATAATTTTATGGTTGAGGTAATCACAACATGAGAAACTATATTAAAGAATCACAGCATTAGGAAGGTTGAGAACTACTGATGCAATGGAACTAGATGTAGGGATAGCAAGCAGGAAAATGCTTTTATAATGCTGGTTACAATGGAGTAGCAGTCAGGCTCTCATGTATAAAATTTATACACACACAGAAGCCCCATACACTTCTATGTTATGCACACATATATAGTGAGATTTAAAGAATTGTTTCCTATAACTATGGAGCCTGAGAAGTCCCACATTAGAAAGGACAAGGACACTGAAAAGCCAGTTGTATACATCCTGCTCTCAGTCTGAAGATCTGATGAAAACTTGGAGTGCTTATGACCGAAATTCAAGTCCAAAGATAGAAGAACACAGGCATTTCTGCCAAAGCAGTCAAGAAGAAAAGGGCAGTCCAACGCTTCCCCACTTCTTGCTCAGTTCTGGCCCCCAGAATCAATGGTTCTGTTGGTTGTGTTGTATGGTTCCTCCTAACACAAGGGAGGGTCTTTCATTCTCCCTTCTTCCAGTTTAAATTTCAGTCTCTCTCCAAAGCTCCATTATAAACATACCCAGAAATAATATTTAAGCACACATATACACATCTTGTAGCACAGTCAAGTTAGTATAAACTAGGCATTTTCCAAAGAGAAATTAGAAACAGTAATTTATACTTTTACTAATTATCCTGATGGTGAAGTGACCATTTTCCAGTTGCAGTTATCTCCATTAAAATATTCCTTGAAGCAAAAGCATATTTTTGGAATCTGTTTTAAGGACCTGTTGGAGGTTGGTCTGCTGCTAATTACTGGCCCTCTGTGTAAACCTGCTTGAGTCATTGCACCTGATTGGCTAATTAAACAGCCTGTACCTGGGCAGGGCAGAATGGGGTACCTGTGGCTAAGGTTCTCTGGCTTTGGAGGATCCCACGAGTAATCATGGGAAGGACAGAGAGGGAGAGGACGAAGGAAGACTATGATGGGTTAACCTGCAGAAGAAAACACGTGGGGCTGAGATGAAGGACTTCAATAATGGCATGAAAAGGCCCAGATGAAGAATAAAAGCAAGTATTTATAAGATTATGGGTGGAAGATAGGATGGTTAAGGAGGATGGCATTGGATGGGGGCTGGGAGATGGATGGTGAAGTGATTCAGACAGTGTAGGTCGGAATATCTGCCTGGCCTAAGGTAAACACAGCAGTTATAAATCTTAAATCTAACAGGTGCTGTCTTGTTATTTGTTATAGCGGGGTTACATAATACTGCCGTGATAATCTTAGGGCTAATAATAAACATTAGATAGCCCAACACTCATTTTAACTTATTTATTTATTTCACTACAACAAGGACAACAGGTACTTAACACATTTACAGAGTGAGCCATAACATTGAACATGTAACCATCATGCTCTCTTGAGTTCTAGGGACTTTGTCAAATAACCCATTTCCAACTTGAATCATTTTTAGAATTTGCATTTTAAGTGTCTTTTGAAGACACCAAACTCATTTTTTACAAGCTAGTAGGACTGCTTTTCAAACTTACTTAGGGATTCATGGAACCAGGCCATGCATTAAGACTCTTCTTAACACTTTGGGGTGTGTGGATGTGTTGGTTAATTTTAACTGTTCATACATCATATGAGAAAAATGTTTCAATTTAGGGGTTGCCTATATCAAATTGTCCTCTGGGCATGTCTTGTGGGGAGGGGTTGTCTTGATTACTAGAAGAACCAATCCATTGTGTGTGGTACTGGTTTGGGCTGTGGAATAGAGAGTAGAAGGGAAGTTGAGTACTAAGTACTAAGTTGAGAGTAGAAGGGAAGTTGAGTACTAAGTTCAGAGGCAGCATAGGCACATTTGATTCTCTCTGGCTGAGAATGGTGTGACTTGCAGCTTGGGTGCTTCATTGGCTTCCATCAGGGATGGTCTATAATTTGGAAGTGTAGGCCATGTAAACCCTCTCCTCCTATAAGTTGCTTTTGAGTGCTGTGATTTATCACAGCAACAGAAATGAATGTAGTCCACATGCTTTAAGATAAGATTGTATTACATGCAGGTTGAGTTACGTCTGGTTGGCCATCATTGTTATAGTACTAACTTTATGTGTTCTAAGAAAGAATATAGATACCCTTCTTTTACTATTGCCATCGTGATTACAAGTTGGGGAACATGTGTGAAGTATGACAGCCTCTGCTTTTCCGGATTGGTATGATGGCTGTATGACTGCTCTCTAACTGTTTATCATGCTAAGTAATCTCGGAATCACAGTGATTATGGGTATGCCTCCCAAGCCTTTTCTTAACAGACGTTACCTGGGAAATCCGAGAATTGTTTTCTCAAGAAAAACTCCTTCACCATACCACAAAACTGCTTTACTACTGTTAAGATATATTTCAAAAATAATTCCATCATACCCTATATCCCATTCCAGACCTTAACAACTCCTTAGTGGGGTGGAGTGGCTCACACCTTTAATCCCAGCATTTAGTAGGCTGAGGCAAGTGAATCTTTTTAAGTTCAGTGCAAAAACAGCCAGAGCCACATAGAAAGACCTTGTCTCTACATGTAGACATCCAGTTAGACCAGCACCATTTGTTGAAGATGCTATCCTTTCTCCATTGTATGGTTTTGGCATCTTTGTCAAAAATCAGGTGTCCATAAGTGTGTGGGTTTATTTCTGGGTCTTCTGTTTGGTTCCATTGATCCACCATTATTTTTCTATGCCAGTACCATGCAGTTTTTATTACTGTTGCTCTATAGTACAGCTTGAGATCAGGGATGGAGATAACCTCCAAAAGATCTTGTATTGTAGAGGATGTTTTAGCAATTCTGGGTTTCTTGTTATTCCATATGAAGTTGAAAATTTTTCTTTCAAGGTCTGTAAAAAATTGTGTTGGTATTTTGATGGGAATTGCATTGAATCTGTAGATTGCTTTTGATAAGATGGCCGTTTTCACTATATTAATCCTGCTAAGCCATGATCATGGGAAATCTTTCCATCTTCTGATATCTTCTTCTAATTCTTACTTCAGAGGCTTGAAATTTTTTTCATACAAGTCTTTGACTTGCTTGGTTAGGGTCACACCAAGGTACTTTATGTCATTTGTGGCTATTGTGAAAGGTGTTGTTTCCCTAATTACTTTCTCAGCCCTTTTGTCTTTTGTATACAAGAGGGCTACTGATTTTTTTTTTTTTTTTAGTTAATTTTGTATCAAGCCACTTTGCTGAAGGTGTTTATCAGTTGTAGGAGTTCCCTGGTAGAATTTTTGGGGTCACTCAGGTATACTATCATATCATCTGCAAATAGTGATACTTTGACTTCCTCCTTTCTGAATTGTATCCCCTTGATCTCCTTCAATTGTGTTATTGCTCTAGCAAGGACTTCCAGAACTATGTTGAAGAGATATGGAGAGAGTGGGCAGCCTGGCCTTGACCCTGATTTCAGTGGGATTGATTTAAGTTTCTCTCCATTGAGTTTGATGTTGGCTATAGGCTTGCTGTATATTGCCTTTACTATGTTTAGATATGTGCTTTGTATCCGTGATCTCTTCAATACTTTAAACATGAATGGATTTTGCATTTTCTCAAATGCTTTTTCAGGATCTAAGGATATTATCACGTGGATTTTTATTCTTTCAGTTTGTTAATATGGTGGATCACATTGATGGATTTCCGTATATTGAACCACCCCTGCATATCTGGGATGAAGCCTACTTGGTCATAGT
Source organism: Psammomys obesus (assembly GCF_907164565.1). Lineage (NCBI taxonomy): Eukaryota > Metazoa > Chordata > Mammalia > Rodentia > Muridae > Psammomys > Psammomys obesus. Next base: position 23,306,430 of record NW_026596091.1, on the reverse strand, counting down.
GGATAATATCTTTGATGTGTTCTTGGATTCGGTTTGCAAGTATTTTGTTGAGTATTTTTGCATCAATGTTCATAAAGGAGATTGGCCTGAAATTCTCTTTCTTTGTTGGGTCTTTGTGAGGTTTAGGTACCAAGGTGACTGTGGCTTCATAGAATGAGTTTGGTAGTGTTCCTTTCTGATTCTATTTTGTGGAATCATTTGAAGAGAATTGGAGTTAGCTCATCTTTGAAGGTCTGGTAGAATTCTGTGCTGAAACCACCTTGTCCTGGGCTTTTTTTTGGATGGGAGACTTTTGATGACTGCTTCTATTTCTTTAGATGATATAGGACTTTTTAATTGGTTTACCTGGTCTTGATTCAGCTTTGGTAAGTGGAATCGATCAAGAAAATTGTCCATTTCATTTAGATTTTCAAATTTTGTGGCATATAGACTTTTGGAGTAAGTCCTACTGATTGTTTGGATTTCCTCAGTGTCTGCAGTTATGTCCCCCTTTTCATTTCTGATTTTGTTGATATGAATGGTATCTCTCTGCCTTTTAGTTAGTTTGGCTAATGGTTTGTCTATGTTGTTGATTTTCTCAAAGAACCAGCTCTTGGTTTCATTGATTGTCTCAAAAACAGAACAAAACAACAAAAAAACCAAACAAACAAAGAAAAAACACCCCCTCCAAAAGAAAAGAACAAACTCCCAAAGCCCCAGTTCACTGTTTATATTTATTTTCAGGACTCTAACTATTTACATATTCTTGAATGTAAGCCTGTATTCTACTATTCTTCAATTACAAACTCCTAATACTACAGTCTTATGGTCTCTCAAATTCAGACAGTACCAGAACTATCAATATATATAACATCTGCTCTAATGGTCATTTTTTTTTCTTTTTATCTTTTTTATATTAATTACAGGTTATTTACCTTGTATCCCAGCTGTGGCCCCCTCCCTCATTCCTTCCCAATCCCACTCTCCCTCATCTCTCCCCTGCCCCTCTCTAAGTCCACTGATAGGGGAGGTCCTTCTCTCCTTCCATCTGACCCTAGCAAGGCTGATCTCCCTTGGTGGGGAGGGAGGTCAAAGAGCCAGCCATTGAGTTCATGTCAGAAATAGTCTCTGTTCCCCTTACTAGGGTACCCACTGGATACTGAGCTACCATGGGCTACATCCAAGCAGGGGTTCTAGGTTATATCCATATATGGTCTTTGATTAGAGATACAGTATCATAAAAGACCCCTGTGCCTAGATATATTTGGTCCTTGTGGAGCTCCTGTCCTCTCCAGGTCATACTAATTCCCCCCTCTTTTATATAATTCCCTGCACTCTGCCAAAGGTTTGGTTATGAGTCTCAGCATCTGTTTTGATACACTGCTAGGTAGAGTCTTTCAGAGGTCCTGTATGGTAGGCTCCATCCTGTTCTTTGTTTTTTCCTACTTTGCAATGGCCATCCCATTTCTCTTCCAAGTGAGGATTGATCAACTTATCCGAGAACCTCCTTCTTGTTTATCTTCTTTAGGTGTACAGATTTTAGTATGTTCATTCTATCTTACAAGTCTAGTGTCCACTTATAAGTGAGTATATACCATATGTATCTTTCTGCTTCTGGGATACCTCACGCAGGATGATTTTTTCCATTTCCCACCATTTCCCAGCAAATTTCCTGATTTCCTTGTTTTTAATTGCTAAGTAGTATTCCGTTGTGTAAATGTACCACAATTTCTGTATCCATTCCTCAACTGAGGGACATTTGGGTTGTTTCCAGGTTCTGGCTATTATGAATAAAGCTGCTACAAACATGGTTGAGAAAATGTCCTTATTGTGTACTTGAGCATATTTTGGATATATGCCTAGGAGTGCTATAGCTGAATCTTGAAGAAACACTATTCCTAATTGTCAGAGAAAGCACCAGATTGATTTCCAAAGTGGTTGTACAAGTTTACATTCCCACCAGCAAGGGAGGAGGGTTCCCCCTTCTCCACAACCTCTCCAGCATGTGTTGTCACTTGAGTTTTTGATCTTAGGCATTCAGATGGGTGTAAGGTGAAATCTCAGGGTCGTTTTGATTTGCATCTCTCTGATGGCTAAGGATGTTGAGCATTTCTTTAAGTGTTTCTCTGCCGTTCTATATTCCTCCACAGAGAATTCTCTGTTTAGATCCATACCCCATTTTTTTAAATTGGATTGCTTGATTTGTTGCATTTTAATTTCTTTAATTTTTTATAAATTCTGGATATTAGCCCTTTGTCAAATACAGGATTGGTGAAGATCCTTTCCCAGTCTGTAGGCTGTCATTTTGTTCTGACAACAGTGTCTTTGCCATACAGAAGCTTTTTAGTTTCATGAGGTCCCGTTTATTGATTGTTGCTCTTAGATCCTGTGCTATTGGTGTTCTGTTCAGGAAGTTGTCTCTTTCAAGGTTTGTAAAGAATTGTGATGGTATTTTAATGGGAATTGCATTGAATCTGTAGATTGTTTTTAGCAGAATGGTCATTTTCACCATGTTAATCCTACCGATCCATGAGCATGGGAGATCTTTCCATCTTCTGATATCTTCGTAAATTTCTTTCTTGAGAGACTTGAAGTTTTTATCAAACAGTTTTTTCACTTGCTTGGTTAGAGTCACCCAATGTAGTTTATGTTTTTAGTGGCTATCGTGAAGGGTGTTGTTTCCCTAATTTCTTTCTCAGCCCTTTTGTCTTTGGTATATAGGAGGGCTTCTGATTTGTTTGAGTTAATTTTGTATCCAGCCATTTTGCTGAAGGTGTTTATCAACAGAAGAAGTTCTCTGATTGAATTTTTGGGGTCACTCATGTATACTATTATATCATGTGTGAGCACTGATACTATGACTTCGTCCTTTCTGATTTGTATCCCCTTGAACTCCTTTAGTTGTCTTATTGCTCTAGCTAGGACTTCAAGTACAATGTTGAAGAGATATAGAGACAGTGGGCAGCCTTGCCTTGTCCCTGATTTCAGTGGGAATGATTTAAGTTTCTCTCCATTGAGTTTAATGTTGGCTATAGGCTTGCTCTATATTGCCTTTACTATGTTTAGGTATGTGCCTTGTATCTCTAATCCCTCCAAGATGTAATACAATAATTATCTTTTTATAATTATCTTTTTATAAATCTAAGAGTATATCTGTGCCCTATAACTGTAGGAAGTCAACACCGAGTCTTCATATTTACAGCCACAGTAATTTATTATTTCTCACAGTTCCTGTAGTGAAGAGATTTGGGAGTAACTTGGCCATGAATTTCTTACTATTAATTTTTTCCTGTTAATACTCTACCTCTTCCAATGTAATATATGTTTTAAATTCTGTATTACTTTCAATCTAGTATTAAGTCATTTTTTTTTTCAGTCCAAATTTCCATTATTGCTCTAGGAAGGTCTTTTTACCTATTTCCATGCACTTGAACGTACCTTTTTTTTTTTTTTTTTTTTTTTTTTGTAGTGTGTGATGCATTGCAATTCAGTTATACCTTTCATTATAAAACCATTGCTTGGACAGGCTCTAAGAGCAACAATCAATAAATGAGACCTCATGAAACTGAAAAGCTTCTGTAAAGCAAAGGACACTGTCATCAAAACAAAGCGACTGCCTACAGATTGGGAAAGAATCTTCACTAACCCTTTATGTGACAGAGGACTGATATCGAGTATATACAAAGAACTAAAGAAGCTGAAAAGCAGCAAGCCAAGTAATCCAATTAAAAAAAAAATGGAGAGCAGAGCTAAACAGAGAATTCTCTGTAGAAGAATATCGAATGGCAGAGAAACACTTAAAAGAAATGCTCAACCTCATTAGCCATCAGGGAAATGCAAATCAAAACGACCCTGAGATTTCACCTTACACCCATCAGAATGGCCAAGATGAAAAACTCAAATGACAACACATGCTGGAGAGGTTGTGGAGAAAGGGGAACCCTTCTCCACTGCTGGTGGGAATGTAAACTAGTACAACCACTTTGGAAATCTATCTGGTGCTTTTTCAGACAATTAGGAATAGTGCTTCCTGAAGACCCAGCTATACCACTGCTAGGTATATACCCAAACTTTGCTCAAGTACACAAAAGGGATATTTGCTCAACCATGTTTATAGCAGCTTTATTTGTAATAGCCAGAACCTGGAAACAACCCAGATGTCCATCCACGGAGGAATGGATACAGAAATTGTGGTTCAATGGAATACTACTCAGCAATCAAAAAGGAGGAAATCATGAAATTTGCAGGCAAATTATGGGTTCTAGAAAAGGTCATTCTGAGTGAAATATCCCAGAAGGAGAAAGATAAACACGGTATATACTCACTTATATAGACCTATAAGATATGATAAACATAATGAAATCTATACACCTAAAAAAGATAATCAAGAGAGCGGACATGGGGTAAGATGATCAATTCTCATTTCGAAAGACAGATGGGATGTGCATTGAATGTATGACAGGAGTCTACTGAAGGCATCTGAAAGACTTTAACTAGCAGTGTTTTCAAAGCAGGTACAAAGACTCATAACCAAACCTTCGGCAGAGCACAGGGAATCATATGAAAGAAGGGGAGTTAGTATGATGGGGAAAGGATAGGAGCTCCACAAGGACCAAATATATCTAGGCACAGAGTCTTTTCTGAGACTGACATTCAACCAAGAACAATGTATGGATATAATCTAGAACCTCTGCTCGGATGTAGCCTGTGGTAGCTCAGTAACCAATTGGTTTCCCATAGTAAGGGGAACAAGGACTATTTCTAACAGGAACTCAATGACTGGCTCTTTGCCCTCCTCACCCCCCCCCCCCAAGGGAGGAGCAGTCCTGTTAGGCCACAGAAGAGGACTTTGCAGCCAGTCTTGAAGATACCTGATAAAACAGGATCAGATGAATGGGGAGGAGGCTCCCCCCATCAGTGGACTTGGAAAGGGGCAGGGTGGAGGTGAGGGAGGGAGGGTGGGATTGGGAAGGAATGAGGGAGCGGAATACAGCTGGGATACAGAGTTAATAAAATTTAACTGATAAGAAAAAAATAAAATTAAAAAAACATTGCTTGGGGGTTGGAGTATTTTTTTTAACATATATGTGCTTTTTTTTGTTTGTTTTATTTTTTCTTTTTTTGGAAATGCCAATTTATGTGACTATTCTGATTACACTTTTCCCTCCCTATACTCCTCCCAGTTCTTCCCCATTCTTTTTCTGTCTCTAATTAGAAAGCAAATAGGCTTTTAAAGAATAGTTAGAAAATAAATATCATAAGATAAAACACAAACTATCACATTGAAATATATCATGTAGGGATCCACTAATATGTATCCTTAGGAATCCCATAAAAACACTGTAAATTATAAGCCTTAATATTCACACTGAGGACTTTATGGTAAAGAGGTGTGTGTGTATGTGTGTGCATGTGATAAAATAAAAATAAGAAAAAGGAAAAAAAAAAGCCCTAACATAACATTGTAAGACAAAGTACTTCCAAAGACACCTTTGAGTTTGTTTTCTGTTGGCCATCTACTACTTCCTGTGTATGCAGCCTGTCCTAAACAGTAATTTGCTTCCTCAGTAAGACTACCTTAAAGAAAACTAAATTTTCATTTGCATGTAGTTGTCAATTGGAGATTACTTCTGAGTTGGTGTCCACTTCTTTTTTCAACTCTAGAACTTCTTCTGGTGCAGTACTGTGTAAGCCTTGTGCATACGCCTCAGTTTACATGAGTTCGTATATGCATGGATCTGTTGATTTACATGGCCTTGTTTTCTTGGTGTTCTCCATCTCTTCGGGCCCTTAAACTCTTTTTGCCTCTGCTTCCTCTACTTGGAATTCCCTGACTCCCTGGGTGGTGGCGGGGGGGGGGGGGCTTGGATGGAAATACCTTATTCAGGACTGAATCTTCCAAGGTCTTACTCTCTGCATAATGTCCTCCTGTGGATCTCCACATGTGTTGCCATCTGCTTCTAGAAAAAGCATCTCTGATGATGGCTGAGCAAGACCCTGATTTTTGAGTAAAGCAGAATGTCATTAGGAGTTTTATTGCTCCTTTAACAGCAGTAGTATTTGCTTTTACTGTTAGGTTTCTGGGCTATCCAGTCGCAGGTTCTTGGCCACCAAAGCATTGTGTTGCATGGGTTCCATCTCCTGGAGCGAACATTAAGTCAAATCAGATATTAGTTGGTTACTCCTACAGGCGTTGTGCCACCATTGCCCTAGTATATCTTCTAAGAAAAACATCATTATAGATAAGAGGGTTTATGGCTGGGTTGGTGCTTATATTTCTCCTTTTGTAGAATGCAGAGTGGCTTCCTCTTGGAATTGGAACAGAGTGTGGAGAGGCCACAACAGTCTACAAAGCTGGAAATGAGACAGGAAGATTGGATATGGCAGAGGAGAGGGAGAGTGCAGCTCTGAAGCTCACCTAGCTACTTCACTGGTCTACTTCTTTCATTGGCAGGCTTGGCATAGTAATCAGTAATAGAGACCTAAACACATCTCATGCACTCACTATATAAAAAAAAATATAGTGATGTCATTGCCAGGAATTGCCTGTTGACGTAGAGGCTGAAAAAAGTGATGCCTGAAGGAAAGGAAGCTTGAAGGAAATTTGTCTGATTCACCTAGAGATGAGGGAGTTGGTGCAGCAGGTGGTCTGCTACAGGGCTGAGAATGAGAGTGGGGGAATGGATTTGGAGCAAAAGAGAGAGGTAAAGATCTGCAGTAACCCTACCTACCTGCTTCCCTTGGGGGTTGGAGGTTTTTGTTTTTGTTTTGGAGTTCCTTCTTTCTTTCATTTAAGAAGAGGTTGTGTTGTGTTCTTGAGTAAATAAATTTACTTTTCATTTACTGTTTTTCAATTGGACAAGCTTGTTTGCTTATAAGCTTGTAAGGTTGTGATATTAGAAGGTACTAGAAATTTGCTATTCAGTTATGATTTGGGGGCTGATAAGAAGGCTGTTTGTGGAGAATAATCTCTTTGGAAGCATAGGAGTTTTTCTTTGTGGTATTTCACTGAATCGTCTCTGACACTGTTGCCCCTCAATTTCATCAGTGCATCAGTTACAGGCTCCATCAGAGCTACCTAAAGATACAGATGTCCGAGTTCTTCATGTAAAGTCATATATTATCTTCACACAGTTCACATAGACAATTCCCTATACTTTTAAAACATCATTCATAAATTAGATACCTCATAAATGTAGATGTTACATAAAGAGCTGTTGTGCCATTTTTTTTTTAGTGAATGATGATACAAAAAAGGGTATCTGCCTATGTTCATTTAGTATAGACTGAATTTTTAAAAATATGTTGCCCTTTAGTTGATGTCCCTGCAGACATTGGATGTTGGAAACAGAGGGCCAACTGGCCTACTTTCTCGTTTGATTTAAGTCTCTGTTCAAATATCACATTCTTAAAAAATATTCCATAATAATTAGGGCATAACTATCTGATGACTATCCTTTTAATGCTTTATGGGTGTTCTTAATGTATTTCTTCTTTCATCCCATGAGTGTTTGCTTATGATAAGATCAGGTTGATTAAAAAACAAAACAAAACAAAAACCTTGTTCTAAAACTGCTAAGAAAAACTTGAGGAAGCATAATAGGTTCAGAATCAGAATGACTGGCTTAAACAAGACACAAGACTCACTTATAAGTGGATATTAGACTTATAATATAGGATAAACATACTAAAATCTGTACATGTAAAGAAGCTAAGCAAGAAAGAGGACCCTGGGTAAAATGATCAATCCTCCCTCAGAAAGACAAACTGGATGGACATTGGAAGAGGGAGAAAACAGGGAACAGGACAGGAACCTACCACAGAGGGCCTCTGAAAGACTCTACTCAGCAGTGTATCAAAGCAGATGCTGAGACTCATAACCAAACTTTGAGTATAGGGAATCTTACGAAAGAAGGGAGAGATAGCAAGACCTGGAGGGGACAGGAGCTACACAAGGAGACCAACAGAACCAAAATAAATAAATAAATAAATAAATAAATAAATAAATAAATAAATAAATAAATAAATAAATAAGTAAGTAAGTAAGTAAGTAAGTAAGTAAGTAAGTAAAAAATCTGGGCAAAGGAGTCTTTTCTGAGACTGATACTGCAACCAAGGACCATTCATGGATATATCCTAGAACCCTTGCTCAGTTGTAGCCTATGGCAGCTCAGTCTCCAAGTGGCTACCCTAGTAAGGGGAACAGGGGCTGCCTCTGACATGAACTCAGTGGCTGGATCTCTGATCATCTCCTCCTGAGAGGGGAGCAGCCTTGCCATGCCACAGAGGAAGATAATGCAGCCAGTCCTGATGGGACCTGATAAACTAGGGTCAGATGGAAGGGGAGGAGGACCTCCCCTCTCAGTGGACATGGAGTGGGGCATGGGAGATCAGGGAGGAAGGGTGAGATTGGGAGGGAATAAGGGAGGGGGCCACAGCTGGGATACAAAGTAAATAAACTAATTAATATAAAAAATAAAAATTAATAAAATAACAAAAAAAAAACAAGACACGGGGATATTTCTGTTTCAGGCCAAAGGTGACAACTAGAGTTGGTATGAGAGTTGTCCAGTGCAAACAGCTTCAATGGGACTCTTCTGTCCCCATTGTTTCATGCTCTGTCCCTCTTGTTTCCATCATTTTAGTTAGGCTACCACAGTATTCACATTCAGCTAAACAAATAATGGAGAGAGGTAGAGTGTGTCTACCACATTTAGAATAAGAGTGTGCGTCCATTGCTTCTGCACCCATTCATCTGGCCAAAGGCACTTCATATAGTAGTAACTCTGAGGGAGACTGGAAATTTCAGTTGACTCTCCATAGTAATAAACCCTCTCTGTACAAAGAACAGGGAGGATGGAATTAGCTTATATTAGTGGGTGCTTTGTTCTGACCACAGTAAATAAAAGTACACACCTGCTTTCCAGTGCTTCACTCTTTGCAGTAATATCTGGCTATGGGTTATTCTTTCATTAACCAAGAACTATGTCTCAGTTAAGTCATAAGACCTTCAGCAAGACTCAAACCTTTCTTTCAGGTAATCTTGAAAATAGAAGTAGTTAGTGAACACTGCCGCCTGGGTAGAATATTAGGGCTACCTGACTTATGCAATTGCAAGTGAGATGGATTGTGAATGTGTGTTGATATAGCTTGATAACTAAACACATGAACTGTGGAGTTACACCATGAAGAATGTGCAAATCAATACGATTTCTTAATTTGGCTATGCCCAATTTCCCTATCTGAAGCACAGGAATAATGGTATCCCTAGTTCACAGAACTCCTACACAGGCTAAAGCAAGTTAGTATATGTAAGGCACTTACAGTAGTATTTCACAGTATTGAATATCATATTGGTACTACAATTATATGTGTGCTTCAATTCTGAAGGTAGAAGTTGAGTCAGGCTTTGAGTCTGGCTTTTGATAGGGTATATTTTGAATTTTAATTTAATACTTCAATGATTAATCATCTGCGTAAAATTTAAGCTTTATCTCTTTTCAAAAGTCACCCACTCCTTTATAGTACAGACATTTCTTATAGAATATACCTCATTTGCATTTTCTTTAAAGTATTTTTTTAAGTTTGTAGGCTTTTCTTGATATAACAACAATGTATGTTTATTTCAAATTCTAATTATTTGTCACAGTTTTAATAACATTAATATCTGAAACTCAATTTAAAACATAAATGTCTTCTTTTTCTTCCCAAAGCATAATGGATTTAATATTTCCATGTAAGGTGTTTGCGCTTTAGCAAGTTGTGTAGTCTGAATTAGTTGGCAGTAGAAATGTTGATTTTTGTTGTCATTATTTGAACCATAGGTACAGTTAAGCCAAATGGCAGTGCAGTCTAAAAACATTACAACATCTTAAAACAATGAAAATCTAAGAGCCCATACAGCTGTTCCATTCCAAAAAGGGATCACAGTGACAGGAAAGATGGTGCTTCAGTGTTGTTAGGAATGAATTCATACTTTCTTTAATAAATTGCCAGCTGTTGTACTTTTTTTTCCTCTTAGAAAATTGGGACAGCAATAAATGTCTACTATGTCATTAATTGTCTCCTATGGTTACACTAAACAGGATAACTGTTGAGTTTTAAGTTGCTTTCACTAAGTCTTACATAAATAGTTTTTGGCAAATTGGTTCATATCAGATCTGCAGCTTAAACACGAGGTAGCTGTTGTTGAGCAAATATATTTGATAACATTAACAAGCTGTCCGTTGACAAACCTGGAATGCACTGTTAAACATCTTGTCACCACTTCATTTTCATCACTGTCTGACTGCCTCAATGACTTATATGTTCTCTCAATACATTATTTATTGTAACTGGAAGAGGAAGAATTTTATTTAAATAATTTTTATTTTTCCCGTCTGTAGAATGTGCTCAAGAAAACTCGGGATTTCCAATGTGCCGCTATCTGAAAGAGGAGAGATGGTGCTGTGGCCGTAATGCAAGAATGTCAGCATGTTTGGTATGGGTTGTGTTTCCTAGAAAACAGGAGCACTTTATCCAGATATTATGCAATTAATTATTTTGGGCAAAGATTGTTTAACAACCATTAATGTTTTTGAACATTACGATTTGTGAAAAACATAATGATAAAGGTATTCAACCATCCATTTTATGTACAGCATCATAGAAAAGTTTACATGTGGCTGTTTTGTTTATGAAATGAAAGGCATCAACTACCAGAATTAAACACAGAATTAGTTCAGTACTTTATATTTAGCTTGGTAGTGTCTGTATACTTGTAAACATCAATTTATCTTCTAATTTTTTATGGAATAGGAAGATATTAAAATGTGTTAGAAATAACTAGTAAAAACTTTATTTGTGTGGTTTGACTAGTGTCCCTAAATATAGATCACTCACTTTAGCCCTTGACATTCTTTGTCCATGTTACCATGTGAGTTTACAAAAGGGCAAGCTAATTACTACAGGTGAATATTTATTATCACAGAGCTTAAATATTGCAGTTAGTTTAGAAAAATGACTCTAGAAAACTAAATTATAGAAGCATGACTGTAATATTATAGTATTACATTGTTAAGTATTCTGAACATAGTACTCTTACATGTTTGCAAATTAAAAATGATAATGGAAATGTGAATGTTTACTTCTCTTAATCATTTCATTGTTATACTTGGACATCACAACATGTAGGTTTACTTACACATAGAGAAACTTTTTTAAGAATAAAATATAGTTGACTGAAGAATTTGCTTAATGTCCAACCATTAGATGAATGAATTTTTTCAAAGCCCATTGTTTCTACATTACTGTTCTACTGTTATGTGCATATAAGTAACAGCAGAGGTTTTGTATACAATGAATAGCTTAGAAATCTATTTATTCTCAAATAATCACTGTCTTATATAGGACATTACTTCCCTGGAAATTTCTCTTTTTCCTTCATTTTATGTGTAAATGAAACACACTCAGAATATTGTTAGAAAACAGTCATTCTTAGATTGTAATGAGCATGGAACACTACTTGCCAGGCTTATACCTTAAAGGCAAGAAATTGAAATAGACTTTTTAGGGGAGTTAATTTGTAATACATTTATTCTGTAATATACATGGAAGCACATTTTCATATAGTTAGCATTCCCCCCCACACACTCACCGTTATCTGTGTAGCATGAGGAAAAGAGATATAAATGAAGGGTCAAAGAGCAAGGTGTAGCTTATGATCAGTTGCTAACCAGCCACACAGTTTCAGGTAAGCTACTGATCATGATCATGCCAATGATCTATTACATGTGTAAGAATTGCACTTAAACAAGATAGTCTGTACAGTACGTTTCAATTCAAAATGTGTTTGTATCAGCTATATCTAAAAGACTATTTATGGAAACGTGGAAACCTGAAGCAAAACACAGATATTTAAAATCTGAGTAGCAAGCTTGTGCAAATCAATTTTACTCTATCTACCTTATATTTGGAATGTTTCTAATTAAAATTTAAAAACAATTTTAGTTAAATTCTTAACATCCAATAAATGTAGAAATGTATGTCTAAGAAATGAAAAGTTGTAAGGGCTATTTTACATATAAATATTTTGGTAAACATTATATGTTCAATATGATTAGTAAAAGTGTTAATAAATATTTTATAAAATGTCTGAGTTCTTAAGTATAAATGTAAAATTAATAACATAAAATTGTAAAAGTGTGTTACGGTGCTCTATTTTGTGTCACTGTGACAATAACAATGTAAGAAAGCTTGCTTTGGCTCACAGTTTCAGGGGTTTCATTTCATTGTGGCAGGGAAGGCAGAGTGTGGCAGCCCAGTTCATGGCACTGAGGACAGTGTTCACAGCACTGCACATCTTTAAGCAGAGCCATCATGACCCAACCAGAGAGTGGGTATAACTTTCAAAGGTCCACCACTAATAACTGATTTCTACCACCTAAACTGTCTCTAAAGTGTTCTACAGCCCCTCTACCCCTCAAATAGCAGCAGCACCAAAAAAAGCATCAAAACATGTGGGACCAGTTTACACTTTAACAAGTTCTTTTTCTTCTAATGCTAGGTCATTTGACACTGTGCTCTAAATTCATACGACATACAGATTTTCCCCTGAAATACTCTTCCACCTACAATCTGTTCATGTTTACTTGCCAAAAGATGAAATTAACAGATGGGGTTGGGTAGCTTACTGGTAGAACACCTGCATTTAAGAGCAGGAACCTGGTTTAATTCTCAGTACTGGAGGAAAACTAAAAAGATGAACTTACATGTTCCATAAACTATAAGATATCAAAAAGAAGTTTATAACTACGTCTGTGCCAGTATCATATATAAGAGCAGCTTTGGATTTTATTATTTAGCCACACTAAACATAAGTCAGAATCTGCCTTTTTTCCTGCTGATTCCTTTTACAATTCACAGTGTATAATTAGAATATGAATGTGTTTGTATATATAACACTTTTCATTATAAATTAGTCCTAATTTATACAAGCATATGAGGTAACATTTTTAGTAATATTAATACTTTTAACTATATAAACATACATGCTATCACTTAATTAATCTTTTTGATTGTCACTATTGCAAATCCTTGAGAGTATATTTATAAATCCCATAAGACTAAATATGTCAACAATCTCTGTCTTGTTTCTTTCTTCTTTAAGGCATTGGAACGGGTTGCAGTTGGCCAAGGGGTAAGTGAGAGTGTTTAATGTAGCTAATGAACAAGATAGCTTTTCTCTCAAGTCCTCTTCAAATTTGACCTGCTGTTGAACTTGAAACCTGGTCGATTTTAATAGATATCACTTCATCTTGTCACCACTGCACATTCAAGTGTATACATCCTCTGTGTGTAAAGTGAACTTTCAGCATGATACATTAAGGTTTGAGGAAAGTTTCCACACTATGCTCTTATACTAAACCTCTCATTTCTTCATATTGTATTAACAATCTGTAAATATTTCTAACGAACATTGCAGGTGACATTAGGCTTTTATGGAGTTTGTTCAAGGAAAGAAAATAAGTAACATTAAATGTATTATTTAAGTGTAATTTGAAATGTTTCATTTGGCTATTTGATAACTTTTTTCAACTTAATTAGTCATTAGTTGAAATAGCTAGCCAGATTGGCAGGTATAAACAAAAGTTTGTTATGCCCCCAGATATCCATACAATGTATTATCTTCTACTGTGTATTCATGAAACAGGAATTTTAAAGATCGTATTTTAAAATGTTTATAAAATTATTATATTGAACATAAATTTTTAAAAAGTATTGTTTTCTTTTCAAGGAACATTAATGTTAATTCTATTTTTAAAATAATAATAGCAATAACATTACAATTTACTCTTGGTCAATTAGGTGATGGTGGCAGTTGCAGTTTTTTTTAGGATTATTCATTTTGCCTGTCTAAGCTGTCTCATGGTGAATGAAGTTAATAGAAACAGGAAAAGTTTTTAAAATGTATAGTAAGTACTCAGTAAATGTCAACCATCATCACCATTATGGAAGATAATTATCTTGAAAATAAATATCAAGTCTAATATATAGAGTATTCCAATGTAGTGTTCAAACTTCTTGTCAGTTTTGCTGATAAATACGTAGGACTGTGAGTTACGTGTTGGTGTAATTTTCTTGTGGAGTGTATACAATTTACCCTTGTTCACTCAAATGCTGATTTCTCTAACCCTTTATCAGGTTTCAATCCAGATATTGCATTGTGATGCTTATTCTAACCATCACCTGTCTCAAATTTGTGTAAACATGCCACTATTTGTTCTCTGTATTGCTAATAAAAACAGCTAGCTAATGCTGAGCAGTGGAGGGAATAGAGTAGGACATCCTGGTCTGGAAGGAAGGAAGAAGAGGTGAGTGGGAGGAGAGATACTAGAGGAGATGACTGTGAAACATCAGGAGAAATGAAATGGACCTAAGATATGACTAAAAGTAGGTATTATATGGGAGATCTAAAAGGAAGGAAGCTACACAGGCTTGGAAGTTTAGGATGAAGTAATTATTGCCCAGCATTGTGCTATAGGTTAATTAAATAAATCCTAGTTTCTTTGTGGTGATTTGGGTATACAGCTGGTTTAGGAATAACTGCTGTTTAACTAAAAGATAAATCAATATTAAATATTAATAATAATCAATAGTTATGTATCATCATTATGTACCAATATACAGGAGGCAACTATAAGATAACAAACTCTAGGAATTCAATCTCCAGCTAGATTTTTAACTTCTACAGTACAAGCTTCTTAGTGGTTTCCCTAGGGCTGTGAAATAGTGAGGGGCCTCTATCATATTAGTCTCCACTGGTATGATTGTTTTTATATTTTTTTAAGGTTTTGCTTATGCTTCCATTCAATCTTAGGAATTGGCTACTATTTTAGCCTTACATCAGAACATGATGCACAGGAGGAGTTTAATGGTATAGTGTAGTTTCCTTAATTAGTTGCAGAACCCTCACTTGTAGCTTGTACCCTTTGCCCTAGTCCTGTGCATTGGATGCATAGTATATTTAGTCAGAGGGTACACAATCTCTTTCTCTATTTTTTTCCAGAATTTACAATGCACTAAAAGTGTTCGCTGGATATATTACTTGTGAAGGAATAAAAGTCAATTCTAAGCCACATCCAGTTTATTCCTAGAACAGCCAGGCACAGACTGCTTGAAAAATATTGACTGTCTTCCCCCGAGCCCCATCCATATCTGTACTCACTAGGACAGACCAACATAGTTATTCCAAGAATGAGCACTATAAAGTGACTTATACTTTCTTTCTTTTAGGAAACAACTGGAAAGCTATTGTTTGCTTGGGGTAACTTGGAAATGATAATCTATTTTGTCCTGTTTGTTTTTCTCTGTCCATTTTATTTATGTATAGTATCATGTTTAAAATGCAAATGTGTCTCATATAGTCTATCGTTACTTTCTCATTCTACTTTTTATTTTTCTAAAGTTTACAGGTGCTTACAAAGTATCTTTTATAATATATTAATATAATTTTATGCAATTTTTCAAAAGCATAAGAAATTTTAACTACTTCAGGAGTTTAATATAAACATTGTCATTTACTTTGTAGTTATGCCAGTAAAAACTGGATAACTTTGAAAGCAGTTTGTAACTAACAGTATTTGAAACAAGAGTAGATTTACCAGCATATTTGGAATTTCAGTAGGACACTGTAAAGTCTTCCTCTCTATTTAACAAAATCAGGCGTATACATTTACTGGACCCCAAGTCTCTAATAATAATTCTGTTTCTGGATTTCCTTTATTATTTTTACACATACATCTGTTTATTTTTTTTTCAGCTGCCTACCGAATCACTCTTCTATCGTGCTGTTCTTCAGAATATTATTAAAGATTATTATGGCATCAGCAAATGGTATGAAAATTTTATTTTGTAATTTTGCTTGGTCCCAGAGGTAGTTTGCTTAGGATGTAAAATACTTTTGATTCAATGCCAAGCAACCAAACAATGAGTAAATAAATAAAAATAGCTGCTTTATATTGTTAGATAAGTGGGGTTTCTTTTAAATATTTGGGTAAATTTATGAAGGACAAATTATAATCAGTGTTTGTTTATTTTGATTATTTATTCACTTTACATCCGATTGTAACCACCTCCCTCATCTTCACCCAGTTCTACCCTCCATTCCTTTTCCCCACTAGACCCTTCCCTATTCCTCAGAAATGGGGAGCCCTCCTCTCCTATCATCTGACCCCAGCCCCTCAGATCTCATTAGGATTGCCTGCATCCTCTTTCTCTGAGGCCTATTTGTTTGCTTATTAGTTCTTTGAAAAAAATTTTGCACAGAGACCATTGAGTTTATTAATGATTAAAGCTTGATTTCCTCCCTATAAAACTACTCAGCAATGCCCCCTTTCTCCCACCAAACACAATGTAAAAAAGAATCAAAATTTACACTCTTTCTCGACAATAATTAGATACTCCAATGTCAATGGAGACCACTTGTGGTCATAGCAGTAGCAAGGATGAATTCTGTCCATCAGTCATTTCAAATATCCAGAGATTTGCTCTATAGTTGTTCATAGCCCTTTATTCATGCATGCACAAACTGAAGAAAACAAATGGGTGTCCATCAGTAGATATTTAATTAAAACAATTTATGATAGCTTCTACCAGAGACTTCTCACTGGGCAGCAAATCTTGATATATATAACAACCTGAATGAATCTCCAGAGAATTGTGTTGAATGAAAAACTCCAATTATAACTCCAGGTATATATATATATATATATATATATATATATATATATATATATGTGTGTGTGTGTGTGTGTGTGTGTGTGTGTGTGTGTGTGTGTGTGT